>NC_081417.1:32008361-32138361 GCF_949786415.1 Peromyscus eremicus | reverse complement strand
TTCCAAAATTAACAGGTAAATTATCTTTTCAGATATAGGAACCATTGCTGATGTTTCTAAAAAAAAAAACCTACAAGAAATTCATGAGTCCTTCAGTTCACTCATTTCCTTTTTCTTCAGAAATTTGAGATCTTTGATTGCTAGAGTTCTTTTCAGAAACCAAACTCTGACTGTCCTAATCGTCTATCTCACCAAAAATTTTGACCTTAGTAACTACAAAATTTGTAAATAAAAAGTGACTGTCAGACCAGTTGAATCTCAAATGTCACTCTAGGTCTCTACATTCTCCAAAATTAAGGACTTTGTCTGTAGCCTATCCACTCCATAATCATAGCAAAAATTGTCTTTTCAGGCAAATATTTAATAATAATTCCTGGTAAACTGACAGTATTCTTGAGACTTTCTAGGTTTTTACCTATAATTTATGAAGAATGTGTTAACAAAGGGAAAATAATTAATGCCTTCTGATGAGCCCTAGGTTGGACTGTAGTAGGCAAATTAGCCTAGAGTTTCACAGTATAATAAAGAAATAAAATTTTTATATTCACTAAGTCAGAATTTTAATAAAAATGATATTAATTTTAAAAATGAGGAAATTCAGAATGGTACCAACTTCTCCCAAACACTCCTGGAGGCCAGAATGTCAATATTCACCTTCTGTTCACATCTTGTGTACTTCCAGTTCATCATACAAAACAAACAGAAAAGAGAAACGAAGTTCTAATGCATAGGAGATTATTTTAAAATTATTATACTGGAATCTCATGGAGGAATAAACACAATAATTAGTGCAAAGTTTCAGTCAGTAATCATATAGCCATTCAATAAATAATCACAGCTACTGTAAATAATTAAGTAACATTTTACAACCTAATCAGAATATAATTCCCATCCCATTTTTAGCTAAGATTTGTTTGAAATGTTACCTCCTTAGTAATGTGCTGGTTTTCATTTGTAGCATTTTTGGTGAAGAGGCTTTAACACATTTTTATATTAGACTCAATTACATTTCTCAGGGTAGCCTTGGAGAGACATCTGCATTAGAGAATTCCAGAAAATATTTATATTATATCTACGATGATAGGAAAGTTCATCCCAGCACTTTGGCATCCATTCCAGATGCTACCCAATCTAGCATTTTAAGATTCTGAATAGGAGCTTATGGGCAGTTGTCAAGGTAATTTCTCTTCCAAGAATTTATTTGGGCAATTTCATTACTCCAGTCACTACAGCTAAGGCCTCTCTCACAGACTGAGCATAATTTCTTTCAGATTTAGTCACAGTGTGTGACACAGAGCAGGCAGTGCTCTCCCTGACATCTGAAAACCTATGTGATATCAAAGATGTACCCCGAGGAGCATTGCACAAGTCAGGATTGAAAGGGAGGCAGAACCAGATGCACTGACAGTTTCACTCACACCCTGACCTTTTTTGTCGTTGCACTGTATGTAAGTTTCAACCTTGTTATTAATTAGAGAAGCAATAAATACCTCTAATTTTTACTGCTATATTTTATCCTTCTGTTTCCCTTAATGGTTATTATAAAGTCCCTGCAGAAAAATCTTGGATGGACATATGCGCTTGTACATATAATTTTATTTGCACATAAGGTGGAGTATTTCAATGTTTTAAAATATTTATTCCTTGATTGGAAGTTACATATATATATATATATGTATATATTTATACACATATGCATGTATATATATGCCTTTGATGTTTTTCCATTAGATGGCTCTACTGCCGTACATTTGTGGCTTTTATTTGATTAAAATTTTATTTTTTCTTCCTGTACTTATGGAAAAAGAACCTGCTTTGTGTTCATTGGAGTTTAAAGCCCTGTTCAGACATTTTGACCTTAACCATAACCAAGGCTACCGTCTTAGGAAATGGAGGATAGCAATAGTGTGCTTGACTTAGAGGGAATAACAGTAAAACTGAGAAGCCACAATTTGACAAAAATCAGTGCAATTACTAGGTCACGGTATCTAAAGAGACAAGCTGAAGTGGAGATCTGTGCAACTGCTCCAATAATTAAGTCCCCAAGAGCTCAAAACACATTTTGCCTAGATAATCCAGGTAATTCTGACTCAAGTGGCCAAGTGCCTTGCTTTAAGATTACCCAGTGCACTAGAAATCCAAACCTATGGAAGAGCTAAATCAGAGAACAATTCCCGTGCAGTAAAATGATTTGTCCAAGTGACTCTTTCATGGTCAAGTAGGCCAGAGCTCCCCAAGAATGAAGAAAATGCTTTGCTTATTAACTACCTGAATTACTCATATAAATTGACCAATCTCCTAGAAACAAACACAGAGTTAATGGAACAACAGACCTAATGCCTGATACTGTAGCTTTACTGGTTCAGATCAGTGCTCGTGAAGGCAGATGGACATGGCTCAGTACCCAGAATCTCCTCTGAATAGCTGTCTAATCATAGAAAATTTGCTTAATCTTTGTAAGCCCCTGTTTACTGATCTGTTAAATAAGTATCATAATATTATGCATTTCAGATGATTATGAAGAAAATAATGTGAGACAATGGAAAGGAAACATTAAGTGAGACCTAGAAAAGCACTTAGCTCTCAATCAAGGGTAACTGGGTTGTTGGACTTGTGTTACTTGTATGCCCCTACTTGCGAGGAGCCTACATTAGAAGTAACTCCTCAATGAGATCATTCATTGATGAAGAAACTATGCAAATGACAGCTTTCATTCATTCATTTAAAAACTATTTAATGACTATCAGCAGTGTGTGCATATATGTGTTACTGGAGGAATTACAATAAAAAAGCTAGGTCCAACTCAAAATGTGCAGTGTCGCAGAGGAAACTGATATTTCATTAAAAATATTAATAAACACCAATTTCTTGTAAATTTTTTCTGGTTTCAGATGATTCTTTTCTGGAGCATTCTTAATAAATTCTGAATTCATATTCATATACAAATCATATAATTTTAACCTGGATTTTTTTTTGAAGCAAAGATGTGCAGAAAAGACTCAATCTAGTTTATTTAACTCTGTGTTAATTCTGCATCTGTAGAGTAATGTTTGAAGTCTCTAACAGGAACCATTTAACTTAAGGCAAAGCCTGGGTATTTGCCGATTGAAATTCTCTGGCCACATTATCAGAAGGATGACTGTACTTGTATGGCCATCACTTCTGGTGTGAATACCTAGTTCTTCACATAAGCATGGGACAGGAGCTGAGATTAAATCATAGGAAAACAAATCATGAATCTCATCAAAGACGCTACTGGCAAACAAACATTACAAATGCCAAAAGGCTTGGCTTTTTCCTTTTGTTGCTGCGACAAAAACTAATCATGCTGACCTAGATTGTTCAAGTTTCCCACCAGGAGGCAGGGAACCAATCTGCAGGTGCCTGTATCTCAGGACACCTGGAAGACACAGACTTTAATCTTGTGCCAGACAGCCTGATGCTTAAGACTTGAATAGAAAGCATCGATAGATGAAGAAATATGCATTGGCAGACATATAAATAGGTCTGCGGATGGAAGAAGAGAGACTGGGAAGGAAGAAAAGAGGGATAGAAGTAGAGAGGGGAAAGATAGAAAGAAAAAAATAAACACAGATACCTTTATATTCTAATGCTATTTGTGACAATGGATATACATTAATCCCTCAATCAGGTCATCCTTTCTCTTGTTTGTTAAAAAATTCTTTTATGACCTCTGATTTCTGGGACTGCAAGAATATGTCATCATACCCAGGTCATTATTTTTACATTAAAACTAGGGACAGAGAGACATAACTAGTCAACTGTGTGGCCCAATAACTGCTCCATTGAAACTGATTCCACTAAAATTTATTTATGTGATTGATAATCTGTATCTTTTTCTGTGTGTGTGGGAGGGTGAGTTAGGAACTCACACACCCAAGATTGGCCTTTCCCTTGTTATAAAGCCAAGCATGTCATTGAACTCCTGATCTTATTGCCTCCAATTCCCAAATTCTCAAATTAGAAGTGTGTAACCAACATCTGGATCTAGATCTTTAATTTTAAAGATATATTAATCTGCTTACCTTGAAAAACATCACAACAATATGACATTACCCCTTATCACATATATAAATCGTATTATAAATATTTTGACATTTATCAGTTATACTATGTGCTAGGCATTCATTCCAATATTCTGTGTGTGTTACCAAGTCTAATTGTACCAATCACCCTTTGAGTTAGTGGATTGGTGAGAATTAAACCAGTCACAACCCCAAATCTCAGTGCCTTAACATAATGTTTATTTCTTACCCACATAATAATTTATTGCAGTCATGATGACTCTTTGCCATAGAACACAGGGTTCAAAATTCTTCTGAAATGTTGTCTTCAATATAAGACCCAAGGCCACTGGGGAATGGGAAAAGTACGTGGAAGATGGTGAACAAGAGGTATTTCCTGAGCCAGAGATAGAAAGACCATCCATCACCCACAATTTGCTGGTCAGAACCCAATCTCAGTTTAGTTAACAAGCAGCTAAGCAATATATGCATCCAGTATAACAACTGAAAGTAAATACAGTGAGCGTGGAGTCCAACTCTGGTAATTCCTGACCCTATTAACAAAACACCTATGAATGGTTTGTGTGTTCCCTAAGGGAGACAAAGGATAGTCCCATCAGTATATCTAGTTTAATGTCTAATATCTTTAAGTGATACTCAATCAGCATCTGGAGTCATCTTCCTGTCCGTTATTTTAAGGGGTGGAATATTTTGTTTATCAACTTTACAGCATCCTTTACCCATACACACATCAGTGTACAATAAATATATAATGATATCACATCTATCTATCTATCTATCTATCTATCTATCTATCTATCTATCTATCTATCTATCTATCTATCTATCTATCCATCCATCCATCCATCCATCCATCCATCCATCCATCTATCTATCTATCTATCTATCTATCTATCTATCTATCTATCTATCTATCTATCTATCTCTATCTATCATCTACCTCCCTATCTATCTGTATTTCAGTACAGTGTGATTGGGATTTTTTGGAGAAAACATACAATCTACCATGCTAAATAAGGATTTTGATTTAAATGGCTGTCAAGCACACTGGAAAGGAGGCGCTTAGACACCAAAATAAAATATAATTGATATATCATATATAAAACATCCCATATGAAATATTTTCTGAAATATATGTTAAACTATTTTAAAATGAAGATTTTCTCCTTATTTGTCTATGGACATTAAAAATGATTGAAAGTAGGTCAAACAATATGGCTCAAGGATAATCAAACGCAGTGTTATCAAAGGCAGAAAACACTATATGAATTCTATAAAGTTGGAATACATTATACAGTATGTATGAATGCACGACTCCTCCCATTTTCAAATGCAAGTTGTCAAAGAATAGGTTCCTTTGAAATCACGGCTTAGGTGAAATATTTTGTGTCTGTCTTTTCTGTGGTGCCATACTAAACTGACAAGTAATATTAAGTCAATTTCTACGTATTCTTTACATTAGAAATCACCCCACCACTCTGCTTCTCTTAAAGCCATGGGTATCTTCTAGGCACTATGCTGGTTAATATTGATAGTCACGTAGAGTAGACTGAGAAGAACCTTAGAGATAGAGATTAGAAAGCACATCTCAGATATATCTGAACACGTTTTCACAGCAGGAATTACTAAGAAGGAAACCCATCCTGAGGGTAGTCAGCACCATCGTATGGGTTAAGGGGTCTAGGTGGAATGAAAACAAAAAGTTCTGGTCTACTGGAACTTGGAAATATGGGCTACAGAGGATCTTCATGAGTAGAGTTTAGTGGAAAATTCTGATAGGAATTCAGAATAGTGGGATATGGGTAGAAATATAGACAATAAAGCCCATGTTAATGAGGCTTCAGATATGACAAAATATTTTCATTTTTTTCCCAGTCTGGTAAAGTATTTTGGCTGCAGATTCTATGTCATACATCTTTGTGATAGGTTTAGTTTAAAGATGATGGACTAATCTGTAAGTGCAAATTTCAGGGCAGCCCCACAATCAGATACAGTTTATGGCTTATGGTTGCTGCTTTGAGCTATATTTAAAGTGACAATTAGCTGCAAAGGAAGAACAAAAAGATTATAAAAGTCCATAAAAGTCAGTGCTAAGTTAGTGCTAAGTACGGTTTGGGTTCTGAAAAGTTTGGAGAAATTGAAAAGACAGCAGACAATTTGTACTAGGACCACAGGAAGGATATCTTGATGGCACCTCAGGAACTGATCCAACTGAACACACTGCAGCTTCAAGAGTGTGAAGAGCACACTCATCCAAAACATGCTGCCAGAGCACCCTATTTGTAAAGGGACTTGTTTTCCAAGGATTTGTTTCACAACAATCAACCTCTGAGAACACTAAGAGGCCCATATGGCTTTGGCCCAAAGGAGTTAATCTCCCACTTTTGCCAGTAGCAGAACTAAGCATTGTCCACATGATGCTAGTTGTCAAGGAATGGATTATTCAGGAATTATGAAATCATGGAAGCTAATATCTGTATTTCAAAACAAAGCACCTTGTGCCATGAACAGAGCCCCTACAGAAAACCGCTATGAGGAAGCGTTGTGGATTTCTGGAAGTCAAGCCAAAGGTGCAATGGAGACTGTAGGAACTTAGATATGCTGTGAGTGTTTAATATCTGTTGAGGAAAACCTTAGGTGGTGGGTGGAGTGAGTTTATGGGAAAGTCTATGTGTCTATAACCAGCAAGCCTGTAGAGAAGAGAATATTGGAGTTTACTCTGTGCTTTGTGCGCCCAGGCTGTTAGCCAAAATCTAGAAGATTTCAAGGTTTCCGTATTGGGGTTTAGACTGGTTTGTATGGAGCTCTACTCATCACTTCTGTAATGGCAATGTTTACTGTATTCCTTATATTTGGGGATGGTGGTGCTTCGAATGAGAATGACCCCCTATGGATTCATGTATCTGAAAGTTTGTTACTCAGTGAAACTATGTGGGGGGAGATTAGGAGGTGTAACTTGGTTGGAGTACTTGTGGCCTTGGTATAGGAGGTGTGCCACTGGGAGTGGACTTCGAGGTTGCAGTAGCCCATGCCAGGCTCAATCTGCCCCCCTCTCCCTCCCTCCATATCTGCCTGTGTGTCAGGTGTAAGCTCTCAGCCTGATGCATGCATGCCTAGCGCCCTATTTCCTGCCATGATGATAATGGACTAATCATCTGAATAAGCAAGCCCCTTATTAAATTCTTTCTGTCATAAAAGTTGCCTTGGTCTTTATTGCAATAGAACAGTGACTGAAGCAGTGATTAAGTAACTTGCCATGATTTTGTGGAAGTTCACAGCTACCAGTTTCTCTTAAGTAGTAGAGGAGACACTGAATACAGAATTATGAACATTGCTGGGATTTTTGATACTATAGGGATTCTTAGAGAAGACTGAGTGGAGTTTTTTCTTTCTTTTTCCATTTATGGCTGGACATGAGCTTTTGAGACTAAAACAGAATGCTGTGGCTCAATAAAAAGATACGTTTGGGTGTGGAATTGGCAGTGAATTTGTGATGGCTGCTTTTACCAACTTGATTGAGATGACAATTTCCTGAAAGATTAGAAAGCATATGTATAGGTATGTCTATAATAATTTCTAGGCAGGATTAGTTAAAGTACAAAGGCCCACCCTATGTGAGAAGCAATGGCCTGTAGGCTAAAGAGGAACAGGAAACTTACCCCCTTTCTATTCATCCTCAACAATATGAGATAAACAGTGTCTGCTTTGGTCATATTGACATGATGTTTTGCCACACCTTATATCCCAGACACAATAGATCCAAAAATCCTGAACTGAAACCTGTGAAGTCATACCTAAAATATCAGATGTCTCACTAAGTGACAAGAAAGTCTAATTAAAACATTAAATACAAAGAATGTCTGCCAGGTTTCACACCCCAGAAGCATTTAATATAGATAACTAACCTTATTTTAATGAAAAATATCATTCCTTGAGATTTCAGCTTCATACTCCCTGCATTTCTTCGTACCCTATTGGATATTTGTCTTCATTGCTAGCTTATCTTCTATGTTGCTTTTACATTGGTATCCCTTCACCTCAGTGCTAGATCTATTATTCTTTCCAAAACGGCTCTTTCTGCAGAAAACCATACTCAGATTTATGACTTGAATTTCTGTCTGTGAGTTTGATCTCTCTTCAGAGTTTCTATCATTTGTATTTACTATTCACAAACTTAAAAATAATATCGAATCTAATAGGTCCATAATTTAACACACATTCCATCTTAACTCGATTGATGGTCTTTTGGTAGCTTCTACCTCAGTAACTTGCCCCTGCACTTGAGAGCAATAAGCTGAAATTCTTTCTGTTCTGGTCTAGTGCTAATCATGAACAGGAAGTGTGAAGTTCTTTTAGTGTCAGCAACTGGACCAGGAGTGTAAGCATCCCCTGCTTTAGTGTTGGAGTTCTGGGCTTTCAGTTTCCATAGTTCATCAACAAGTACTCCTAGTACAAGACTAAAATTTTTCTTTTGTTACTGTCAGACCACTGAAAAATGTATGACAGCTCAAGTTTGTTCAGAGATCTCATTTCCTAGAACGTCTATTAGCCAATATCCCCAAAACTAATCTAATTTACTTTGATACATCTGAATGCCCACCCTTCCTATCCTCACGTCTTCTACCTATTAGGTATCTTAACATGTAAGTATTCTCTTTTATAGCATTTTAAAAGTCTGAATTAGGCTTTTGTTTTATCTTTATGTGTTTTATATTAATCTTTAATAAAATAAATCTTGAGGGAAAAAAATTCAAGGCAGAAATAGGGAACCCTCAGAAGTTCTGAAGCCAGTGACCCTGGTTCTTGTAACTGAACAACAAGAATGAGACCCTGTCTCAATGAAACAAGGTGGAAAGTGAAGACTCACTGACTGAAGTGGTTATCTGACCTCAACATGCACAAAATGGGATGTGCACCATACCCACACTCCCCCACAAACACACCCTAAACATATTCACAATATTAAAAGAGATAACATAGATGTAAGTCTTATTATATATAATTATTATTTGTGTTAAAATAATCTATAATAATATTTATGGAAAACAGTAAGAAAGTTATTCATTAGTTTGTTTGAAATTGGACATATTAATCTGGGAAATAATATGATCAAAACATAGGTAAATATATTATTGTGGTAGTAATAAAAGAAACATACATTTTTATCCATTTATTTCTCAAGAATTATTTTATGATATTTGTTTTGTATTAGTTAAGTATTTGGAGGAGAGCCAAAAGAGGAGAAATTATTGGTAGCTAGTTTAAGTTGAAATAAAATTAAAAGCATAAATATTATTAAGGGAGTAGTAACAAATTACTTAAATGTATATAACTATGCTATCTTATTGTGAGTCTTAGCTGGACTTTGACCTGCAAATTCTGTAGCATTGACAGTAAGACAGGCCTGAAAGTGGTAAGGGGTGCTGGACTTGATGTCCTAGAAAAGTTTGTTTCCAAGCCTAGTAAGAAATGACTTAGAAGCCGGGCAGTGGTGGTGCATGCCTTTAATCCCAGCACTTTGGAGCCAGAGGCAGGTGGATCTCTGTGAGTTTGAGGCCAGCCTAGGCTACAGAGTGAGTTCCCAGGAAGGTGGAAAGCAACACAGAGAAACCTTGTCTTGAAAAATAAAAATAAAATAAAATAAAGAAATGACTTAATGTGTAGAGCAGTGATTCTCAAACTATGGGTCACAATCCCTTTCACAGATATCACCTAAGACCATCGGCAGACATGGATATTTATGCTATGATCCATAACAGTAGTAAAATTACAGTTATAAGGTAGCAACAAAAATAATTTTATGGTAGGGTATCAGCACAGCATGAGGAACTGTATTAAAGGGTCACAACATTAGGAAGGTTGACGACCACTGGTGGAGAGTGTCTCCAGAAGAAATATGCATTTAGGTTGGTAGTTCTGTTGGGAGAATCAGACAGTTATCTCCTTCAGGCCATTGTAATTACTAGGATTTAAATATGATGTGGGAATTATGTGTGAATGAAACTTAAGTCTTCACAATCTGAGTATTCACAATGTCAGTGTTATTGATAGTTTACTATTTTTACAGAAAGTGGTGGGTTATCAACTTCACCTATTAAATATAGAATAGAGTATTATTAATAGTCAAAATGACAGCTTTTAGGATATTTCATTTTGTTTCTACTTGTTAATATATATCTATACTGCTTGTATGATGATTTTGATTTAATTGTAAATGAAATAATATAAAGATGTAAGGAGTGAGGTAAGGAGCTAATTATTAGAGGCTGATCATGTAAATGGAGAAATTCTTCTGTAGTTGGCAATGTGTCATTTTGAAATCCTGACTGAAATGGGTAAGCTGCAAAGTTATACAAGGGTTCAATCTGTGAACTGATTTGGGCAGTTATCTAACAATTTTACTAATATCTTATATAGAAAATTTGATTTAGGTCATGGAGTTTGCTTAAAGTCAACAGTAGGGAGCCTGATTTCTTCCTTTATTAATTATTTCTTGCATATGTTGGCTTCTCAAATGTAAGATATAATGAAGGATATCCACGCAAATCATTCTACAATGACAGCTGAGCATGCAGCCCATAGCTACTTAGCATTCTAAGGTAAATAGTTCTCAAATCATAAAAAAAATACCTCACCATGGTTAGTGAAATAAAATGTTCTACAAATGAAACCAGGATGAAGTCGTTATTCCACGTTGCCCAAAATAATGTTGTGAGAAGTAAGTTATATTAATAGCCTTGAATACAATAGTAAAATGAATACAGGCTCATGTATTGTCAAGTATATATCCTCAAAATGATGCAAATCAGTAGATGTAGCAAGCATGGGGTTGTCTAAAAGAGAAAGGTCTCCCTAGCTACACTGAGGGGTTCTGGAAGAGCAGTTTAATGCTTATAGAGATCAGGTTTTACCGAGGCATTGCTTCTCTCAATGCCAATGGATGAGTCTGCTTTGAATCATCGCTTCTTATCAAAAATGCATTTGGACATTAGTGAGAAGAATGCTCATCTAACTTGAGCATGTACCCAAGCCCAGTGGGTGTATTTGCTCTGGGAACAAATTAAAAGGTTTTAGCTTGTTTCTATTCTTTCCAGAGGACAGTCTTCTGAAAAAAATACATTTGCTATTCTTTGTAAACTGCAGGATAATGCATCTGGAGGAACTATCCCTGTACTTTTAGAATTAGCTGGGCAAATCTTGTTGCTGCCTTAAGAGATTTTTAATTATATAGTTTATTTCTGTAATTGCTTTATTTTATAGTGCACTTACTTCCTGGAAGTGCACTCTGTGTATGTGGCAACTCTTGTTTCTTTAATAATAAGGTTAATATCACATAATTACAGGGTAAATACTCAAGTTATTTTTGTCCCATGTGCCAGTGTTTAGGTAACATGGTATTTTGCACAAAGAAACAAAATGATGATTAGTAGTTCTTTCTTTTGATTCCCTCTTTAGAAAAAGTAGCTTTCTGCAGAAAATGAGATCACCTATTATATTATTTGCAAAATTACTTGCAAGTGCCAGAGCAGTGGACAGGTTTTTGAAATAACTCTTGCTACTCTAAGAACTAGCATAGTAAACCTTTGCTTTTCTACAGTGTCAGAAAACTTATTCTCATGCTTACCAAGCAAAACATTTATTTCATGCTTTTAAGTTAATACTTCCAGTTTCAAGTTTTGTGTGTTGCCATTGCTATCAATTCTAAACTTATATATATTTATCTAAAAAACAGAGAGGACAAAACCAGAATTTAGAATATACTATAACACTAATTAGTTCATGAACTAAAAGAAGAAAAATGCAAACAATATTGACATTCAGTTCTGTTTAAATTGTTGGCATATTATGACAGGAATTTGAGTGATTTCTGTATGTAGAAAACTTTAAACTTTCCACATGTTCAATGATTCCATAATCTGAAAAAAATTGAAATATAATGTTTTAGATTTCAGAATGTCAATATTAATCATGCCTAGTAACAAAATATGCATGATTCCTTAATCAATTCATATATGAACATGTATTTTACCTTACTAATGTCCAATAATGGCATATACTGCATTTTATACACTCATTATATTTGTATGAGAAGTAACCATATAAAATAATAATTGTACTTTGCATTAAAAGTTCTCTAATACTGCTGAATAATGAAATGTGGTGTGACACAGAGAGACCAGGTATAATGAGGGCAGACGAAGGTGGGGTCCAGAGGAAAAGAATTGGATTCTTAAAGGTGACAAAAAACATGAGTTTTCAAAGAAAAGAGATATATTTGTGTGTGTTTCAGATTCCAATGGTGAGCAATAGCACTTCAAAGCATACAAAGAATAAATACTAACATCTAGGTTAGCAGGTTGCATTTCCTCACTTTATCAAACCAAAAATTACTATAGTTTAAAGTCTACTAAAACTAATATCATTCAATAGCAACAAGAATATCAATAAGAGATTTTTGCTTTTTATTCTTTTGCCATTATAACTTAATTTTTGCATTTCTCCCTTCCCTTTCCTCTCTCCTAATATCCCCATATACCTCTCTCAACTCTCCTTCAAATTCATGGGCTTTTTTCCCACCAATTATTATTTCATGCATATTTGTGTGTTAGTGTGTGTGTGTGTGTGTGTGTGTGTGTGTATGTGTATATGTGTTCCTAACTATAACCTTTCCAGTAAATATAATGCTACCAGTACAACCATAACAAAGGGAGCAAACATTGCTTACAACTGATAATCAGATAATGTGCACATGTGGGAAAATTGAAGGCTCAAAGTACTTCAGCCACAGGACAAGGACACAGAGGTTTGACCATAACACACTAGCTTCTTTAGCACATGAATTATTTTAATGCTGTGAAATGAAGGAAGTCCATATCTATGAACAAAAGCTGCAAATTAAGTCCTCTGATGCTTCTGTGTTGAGTAAAAGCTTATGTTGTGGTATGAAATCTATAGCAAGCACTCTATGATTTACTCCTTCCATGCCTGATCTACACTGGCACAATGTCTTGTACCATCCTTCCATAGCTCTTATAACTACTTTAGGTTAGTTTAGAATATCAAGACACTTCAGTTCAGACTAGAGTTGTAATGAGATTCTTGAAGCAAGATTGTCACAAGAAACATTTTGAGCATGTTTGGAATCCCATTTCAATGCTTGGAATGAATGAGGGGATACTGGGAAGAGGATGCTGTGGAATATCCACCCATAATATATAATATAAAACTACAATTGACATCTCCCACACACTATTAGAAAATACTGACTGAAAACAAATGCTCGAGGAAGAGCTTAAAAATCTTGACTGCTTTGTTTCTGTGTTCTTATGCCTTCTCTGAAAAACATACACCCAAGAGCCTCTACGTCATCAGTGACTGAGAATAGTGTTTGGCTTTAACCTAGCTCACTTAGGCAGACCTAAAAACCACACCCACTATTCTTTTTCTAATGGTTACTATTATAGTCTCATATTGTTTCTGCTTTCCAACATGTTCTAATTTCTATGGCATTTAATTTCAAAAGCTACTGGCAAGCACATGCTTTGCATGATAGTGAAAAAAATCCAAACATCAGAAATCTTTACTTGGTGTGCATGAGAATTCTATGCCTTGAACACAATGTTTGGGGAGTATCTAAAGATCACACCTCTCACTGGGGATTATGAACACTGTCTGGACTTTTGTCATGTCTTTGCCACTATTGCCAGCATCAGGTTCTCATAAGAACACCAATGTGAGGAATACCTCTAAATATGGACTGTAATTATTCGTTCATTTTTATGTACACAGCATTTCCCACAAAGCCTCATATGCATTTGAAATAAAAGGTCTGTTAAGTAAACATGCAAACATTATTTTCTCTGAGAATAAAATTTATTGGCGTAATTATTAAGGCCACTCCACATAGTTAAAAGGAGATTTATTTAATGGCATAACTTACAAATTAAGGGATAGGTAGGTCGCAGGGTCTGGGGAAGGTGTATCACAGTCCAGCGGTGTTCTCTGGAGCTCTGCTTGGTCCACCTCCACCATCCAGGGTCCCGGAACCGAGCGAGCGCCCGCTGATCCAGATCTCGGGTCCCCAGGCGCCTCCCTTGGCCCCGCCTTGTAGGCGTGACAGTTGCCGAAGTCTCAATGGGGGTTGGAACTTCCAGATCAAAGCTGGAATGGCTACCCACTACATCTCCCCCTTTTTGTCTAAATAAGAAAGCTCTAACCTAATACAAGACTATATACAAAGGAATGGTTATCAAATATTGTCCAGGAATAATGAGGGATAATGACCTAGATAAGATGGAACTACAACCAATGCAAACAACATCAAGCAAGAAACACATACTAAAATCCAGAGAAGTATAGAGCATAGGTAAATGGCATGTTACAAAGATTATTCCAAAAGGTGTTCTATCCTAAAGAACCTGAATCTAATACTTAATATGTTCTATCTACTAAGTTGTAACTATAACTGCTAGTCTTCGAATGGCTACCCACTACAAAAATTTGTAAGCACTTGGGGTGGAGCAAGGTGCAAAGTTGAGGCAGGATTTCTCCTAATGTGGATGAACTCAGGAGAACCCAAAGCTCTTACTTTGTTTCTCTCATATCTGTCAGTTCTGGTAATACCAGGGAGGGGGTCCATATTAGAAATGCTTTGTTTTTACCACCTTTCTTTAATTTCTTTTTTTTTTATTTTTTTTAATTAAGAAATTTTATTATTCATTTTACAAAGCAGTCACAGATCTCCCGCTTCCCTCCTTCCACATCTCCAGCCTCCCCGCCACTCAGCCACTCATCCCTATTCTCTCCTACAAGAAAGTAATGCCACCCATGGGGAGTTAGCAGAGCCTGGTACATTCAGTAGAGGCAGGTCCAAGCCCCTTCCCCTGCATCAAGGTTGTGAGAGGTGTCCCACCATAGGTAGTGGGCTCCAAAAAGCTACCTCATGCACCAGGTTTCAATTCTGATCCTACTGCCAGGGGTCCCTTAAGCAGATCAAGCTACTCACCTGTCTTGCTTATGCAGAGTGCCTAGTCCAGTCCCATGGAGACTCCACAGGTGTTGGTCTAAATTTCATGAATTTCTACTAGTCTGTTTTGGTTGTCTCTGTAGGTTTCCCTATCATGATCTTAATGCCCCCTGCTCATAGAATTTCTCTTCTCTCTCTTCAACTGGACTCCTAGAGCTCGGCCTGGTGTTTGGCTGTGGAGTTCTGCATCTGCATCCATCACTTACTGGAGAAAGGCTCTATGACAGTTAGGGTATTCACTGATCTGATTACTGGGGTAGGTCAGTTCAGGCACTCTCCCCGCTATTGCTAGTAGTCTAAGCTGGGGTCATCCTTGTGGATTCCTGGGAACTTCCCTAGAACCTGGTTTCTCCCTATCCCCATGATTTCTCCTTCTATCATGGTATCTCTTTCATTGCTCTCCCACTCCATCCCTGTTCCAGCTCAACCATCCTGTTCCCTTATGTTATCATCCCCCACTCTCTACCCTCTATTGCCTCCCCCTCATCCACAGTTTACTCATGAAGATCTCATCTATTTCCCCTTCCCAGGGCAAGCCATGTGTCCCTCTTTCGGTCTTCCTTGTTAGGTAGCTTCTCTGTAGCTGTGGATTGAAGTCTGGTTATCCTTTGCTTTATATCTAGTATCCACTTATGAGTGAGTACATACCATGTTTGTCCTTCTGAGTCTGGGTTATCTCACTCAGGATGATATTTTCTAGTTCCATCCATTTGCCTGCAAATTTCATGATGTCATTGTTTTTTACTGCTGACTCCATTGTGTATATGTACCACATTTTCTTAATTCATTCTTCAGTTGAGGGGCATCTAGGTTGTTTCCAGGTTCTGGCTATTACAAATAATGCTGCTATGAAAATAGTTGAGCATGTGTCTTTGTGGTATGATTGAACCTTCTTTGGATATATGGCCAAGAGTGGTGTAGATGGATCTTGAGGAAGATTGATTCCCAATTTTCTGAGAAACTACCATACTGATTTCCAAAGTGGCTGTACAAGTTTGCACTCCCACCAACAGTGGACAGTAATCTCTCACTTAACAGAGCTGTAGGTTGTATAGGACCATTAATATGGCTTTAGTATTTAAGACACTAGAATAAGAGGATAATCATCAATAATTCTAGTACATGTCATGTTAATAATAAATGCTGAATACTAAAAGTACTGAGTCCAGAAACTCAGAGGATGTCCTATATTTCATTTGTACAGTGTGGTTGGACTATTTTTCTTCTGAATCTTCTGATGGGCCTGGGACAAATGTGATCATCTCCTCAGTTATTTTTCATGAAGATTACAACAAGAAGATATCATCATTTTGTAGAGAAGATCACATGGATGGTTCTATCTTGATACCTTCATGCATGCCATTTCTCTACTTTATGGGAGAAAGTGTAGGAACGTGTTTATACATGAAGAATCCAATGTGAATGGGTTCCTTTCTCCCCTCTGTTCCTTTACAGATAAAATCTTCATTCTTTGTACATTCCGTAACAAATGGCTTTTTTCCAAGACACCAAGATTTCTGGGTAGTAAAAAAAAAAATTATAATGTTTTCCTGTTGGTGGGGAAGCCTTTGCATATTAAAAATATATGAAGCTAACTTTGCTGTACTTGAATACTAGTTGTTAAGTATTAGTTAAAATAAGGTTGGGGAGATGGTTCAGTTGGTATAGCAGTTGTCATAAAAGCCTATGGTCTTGCATTTAATCCCCAAAACTTACATAAAAATGCCAGGCATGGTGGTACACTGCCCAAATGCAACCCTAGTTCTGGTAGAAAGGAGACTAGCTGTCTCCTGCACTTACTGGCCAGCCTTCCTAGCCTACTTCATGAATTCCAGGCCAATGAGATACTGTGTTTAAAACATAAGGTGGACAGCTCCTGAGGATCCATGTTCTGACTTCCTCATGCATATGTACATATACATAAACACATATACTCACATAAAAGAAAAATATTTACTAAGCAGTTAGGATACCTAGTTGGTACTGCGAGCCAAATGTAGTATAAAATAAATAAATAAATAAATAAATAAATAAATAAATAAATAAATAAATAAATACAGACAAGTGGATGAAAGTGAAGCTAACTTACCTCGAGCACCTCAATGGCTGTTTCACTGTCTCTCTCAATTGTATATCTGAATGTTTTGATATTTCATTTAACAAGATTAAGAGACAAAGGTGCAAAGAAGTGAGAAGGCATTCTTCTCAGTGATGAAGTAATTGAGGTTAAGAAGTATAACTAGTACATGGCAGGCATCTACTGAGTGCCAGAACTAGTACATGAGTTCTGTCTCCAGAACTTCCTCTTTGTACAGCCATATTCAGTGTCACAGTCTAGACCAGACATGATGAGCACTTATTTATCTGGCAAAGAGCATGTACTAGCCACTTTCACAAGCATTTAAGGATTCTTTGTTTTTTAAGTAGACATGACCTAAATAGGTACTTCTGTATCTTCTTATTGCATCTAAGGTATGGGGTTGGTGGCATATCAGGAATGCTATGATGTCACCATTTTTATCCTTTCCAAAACACTAGTATTGGAAATGAAATGCTCAATGAAAGAGTTCACAGGTGAGGCCTCTGGGGAACTTATGCTCATTAGGGCAGAGTCCTTGTGAATTAATCAATGCCATTATAATGGGTTTGACAGAATGAACCTTTATCTTGATACACCTGCCAGATGAAGATCCAATGTCTGACCATCCATATGAAGATCTGATGTCTACCATCTTAGCTTATCTCTATAAGGGACCACCAAATGACTGACCCTCATTGCCCATACACATGCCACCATGTGAGCAGAGCTCAATAAGAAAGCACAAGCCACATACTTGATTTTTCATCCTTACAACCATAAGATAATATATTTCTCTTCTTGATAAATTGGGACTCTTTCTTTTCTCATATCCTGAACACCAACATGCCTGGATTAATTTCTTTACCCAGGAGAAGGATGAAGATCAGAGAAAGTTAGAATCCCCAGAATGTTTTTCAAGGGATAATCTATACTTCTTTATGAATGCATATAGTAATTATGTGATGACTTAGTCAAGTGGGAAGCTCACTAACTTCAAGAAATTTATCTTTAGCCCAGTGATTGAGAATTTAAAATGTTCTCATAACTGTGGTAAGAAAAGTAATAACAACAAAATTATAATTTAGTTATATTTTCTTTTTATTTGGGAGTAATTTATATTAATATAAGAGCTTTGATACTATACAGAATTCTCCTATATCCTTTGTCTAACTTCCTGTAGGATTTTTTTTTCTTTTTTGAGAGAGAGAATATCTTATGCATCCCAGCCTGACCTCAAACTCATTATGTAGCTGAAGTTGACCTTTAACTTTTGATCTTCTAGTCTCCTCTTACCCTGTGCTGATAATACAAGCAAATGTCATCATGTCTAGTTTTATGTGGTACTGGGGTGCTATGGGATGTCTTTCTGTATGCTGTGAATATGTGTTTCTCTGATTGGTTGATAAATAAAGCTGCATTGGCCTATGGCAGTGCAGGATGGAGTCAGGCAAGAAAATCCAAGAGAGACAGTGGGAGGAGAAAGGAGAGGAAGGAGACGCTGCAAGCTGCCAGCAGGAGAAGCAAGAAGTGAAAATACTGGAAGCCATGGTCACGTGGCAACTTATAGATTAGTACAAATGGTTACTTTAAGATATAAGAGCTAACTAGCAAGAAGTTTGACCCATAGGTCATGGCCATATAGTTTGTAATTAATATAAGCCTCTGTGTGTTTATTTGGGTCTGGTGGCTATGGGACTGGGTGGGTCACTGGAAAACTTCCAGCTATGCTGGGGATCAAACTCAGGATTTTGTACATACTAGACAAGCTCTCTACCAACTGAGTTACACCCATAGTCCTACTTTTCTCTAAATTAACCTTTTCTACAGTCATCATATATTCTTAAAATTAATAAACTACATTTTATTCAAGGCTGTTAACATTTTACTTACAGTCATAAAAGGTACATGGATAACTGAGAATAAAGTGATTTATTTGGTTTGGAAGATACTATTGTAATGATGCCGTCTCTTTCAGAATTAAAACATAAATTTAATACAATTCTAATGGGATAGCTGTAGGGTTGGTTTTTGTTATTGTTTGCAACTTAACAGGATATTTAAGTTTTGTTTTAGAAAATTTAAATAAGAAGAGAAATTTATCCTACTTAATATTCACATATATTACTCATGACTTGGAGTTGATATGAAAATAAATTTAATACATAAAAAGAAAAAAATGTCAAGGATCTGAGGAAATGAGATAGAGTCATTGGGTTAGTTCTTACTTCACAACACTGAGTACCTATGTTAAATCCACAAAAAGGCCAGGAATACTTTAAATCACAATGCTATGGAGATGGAGACAGGAAGATTCATGGGATTTGCTGGACTGCCTGTCTAGTGTAATTGGTGAGCTCCAGGCCAAAGAGAGACCCTATTGTAGCTAGAGTTTTCCTGCCTGGCTCACAGTCAGGACAAATCTCTGTCACCCTCCAGTCCCACAGCCGTTCAGAACCAACCAAGTGAACACAGAGACTTATATTGCTTACAAACTGTATGGCCGTGGCAGGCTTCTTGCTAATTGTTGTTATAGCTTAAATTAACCCATTTCTATAAATCTATACCTTGCCACATGGCTCGTGGCTTACCGGCATCTTCATATACTGCTTGTCATGGCGGTGGCTGGCAGTGACTCTCTGACTCAGCCTTCCACTTCCCAGAATTCTCCTCTCTCCTTGTCCCGCCTATACTTCCTGCCTGGCCACTGGCCAATCAGTGTTTTATTTATACAGAATGATATCCACAGCACCCTATCTTTAAGGAAGTGGAATTTATTCCTGAGATTGACCACTACTCTCCACATAATACTCACCCATGTGTGCCTGGACACATGTGAACATGAATGTAAGCACACACACACACACACACACACACACACACACACACACCCCACTAATTTAAAAAGAAAATTCAGGAAAAGATATGGGCAACTATAAAAGCACAAATGTTGTGGTCCAATAAATTAAAAAGAATGAATTATTTTATAGTTTTTCCTTTTTTTATTCTTTTTTTTTTAAATTTATTTTATGTGCATTGGCGTGAAGGTGTCAGATTCCCTGGAACTGGAGTTATAGACAGTTGTGAGCTGCCATGTGGGTGCTGGGAATTGAACCCGGGTCCTCTGGAAGAGCAGCCAGTGCTCTTAACCACTGAGCCATCTCTCCAGTTTTTCTTTCCTTTATTTTTTTGAAATTAGTTCTATGCGAACTTCATACAGCATATTTGATCATTTGATCATATTCACCCTCAACTCCTGTTGCCTCCAAAAATTGTGATTACTCCTGTAAACTCCAACTTCAAGTCCTCTTTAAAATAAAATAAATAAAAACAAGTCAAATTTCTCAAATTTGTGCTGCACATATACTCTTGGGGCTGAGGCCACCCTGGAGAGTGTTGTGACTACAAGAAGTCACACCCTTAAAGAAAAGTAACTGTCCCTCTCCAAGCAGTTACCAACGGCCAGTAGCTCTTCAGCTAGTGATGAAACTTCAAGACCATCCATACTGGGATTTTATCTAGCTTGATAAAATTTATTGCAATATCATTATGGTTTCAAAAAGCACGAATCAAAACAAGTTATCATATTGAAATTGTTACATAGAATAAAAAGAAACAAATGTATAGACACATATACACAAAAATGTAAATTTGTGGTTAGAAAAGACCCTAAAGTTACAACAAAAGGAGAAATCATATGTTTCAACATCAGCTTAATTAGATACATTTTAGTACAACTTTAAATCTGGACTAAAAATGAGAAACTTGGGAAAAGAAAATCAGTATGAAAACTATACAATAAAAAATCATCAATAAACATATTAAAATTGTACAAATTTAGAAAACACTGAATTTGAAAACAAATACTGTACAGAGTTTAGTAATTTGGGGATAATATTATTGTTAATGAGTATTCATCAGTAGTAGAATTTAATGGGAATGGGATGTCAGTTAGTAGAATTCCTAAAATTATACTACGAATCTACTTGTCCATGTAAATGTAAATCTTTAACATTTATACTTATTTTAAATATTCTTTTCTAAGAAAACAATAAAGGATTAGGATGAAGATTTTTTCCACATATAAAGTTATTATTGCCTTACTAATATGTAAAAATAATAACCCAAAGATACATTAAGAGTGATTGAGAAATTTTTGCTACATTTTTATACTAAAGTACTAGAAAGTTAAATGAATATATTTAATAATTCATGAAATAGTTATGATATGTTAAATAAGAATGCATACCATAAACCATACAGAAAACATGCATGGGAAACATCTAGAAGTTTATAGGTCATTTAGTAAGCTTATAAATGAGGATCATTTTCTTATCATTTCTGAATGATATTTTTTATTGTTCATATACTTATTCTACATTTAGGTTTAGATTAAATGGAAAATCAATCATAAGATTATCTCTATGCTAATTAGATAAGTTAAATATGCAAATAAATATTGCCCAAATTTTCTTTGTACTAAAGATTGTCAAGAGTAGTTACTGAACAATCATTTTATGAAGTAATGGTATGAAAGAGCTCTGAAAATTTCCCGGAAATGAGAATGTGTCCCATCATTAATATCACTGAGTGAAGTTAAAAAGTCAGATAAGGCCCTAAGGTCACATGGAGATTGCACTGGAACATGTGCTTGATTTAATAGAAATGTCATAACCAAAACATTTGCATCAATGAACTGCACATGAATTAAAGATAAGTGAATCAAAAGCCTTAATGTACTGATTTGGAGTCACAAAATCTGTATAATTGTTAAATGTTTCATTAATTTACCAAATGGTTCCTTCTTCATGTCTTTTCCTATTTGCAAATTAGAGACCATACAAAATACATTCAGTCTGTGCACAATACAAAATGGTAAGAAAATACTAACACATCTGTAGAAGAAAGTAAAATATACATAATGAGAAAGTACATTTAACAAGAAATGGATTTATGGCCATAAACGATTTTAAAACTAGTATTAAGCTTCCAATATACCTGTTCTAATAGCCTTGGTAACAGTACACACCACAAACTTTGCATAAGCAAAACTGTTTTCACATGCTATTTGTTTGAAATTCACATTACCTCTGTTAAATAGATAAGTAGATAAGTAATACATATGCCTATTTTTTGGAGCTGGAGGTCCACAGAGAATAAGATTTGATATATGAACCTCCAATCTGTCAAGGGAGAATGGTGATTGCCTCACAGGAGACAACCAGCCATGTAGCAGTGTCAAGAACTCCAAGACTCACTTGGAAAAGAGTTGATATGGCTAAAGCTAAAAGGGCTTTCAAGTTCCATAGAGCATGGACTCTCAAATCGTTTCATGTTTTATATTTGTTTCTGCTGCTATGTAACTGATACCTAAGGAAGCTTGATTTCATGATATAAATGTAACAATATTGATCTGCTTCTTAATTGTAGGAAGTAATACAAGTATAATACTTAGAAGAATACTTGGAACATTGACTAAATTCAAACTCACTGGCTATACCTTAACAACAGTTGTTTTAAAATTAATTGTGAGACTGGGTATGTAGCCCAACCATAGAGGAATTGCATAGCATGTAGGTAAGAGTTGGTTTTTGTAGACTGGCAAGTTTTTGAACCTTGGTTTACTAGGGCAATTTTGAATCATATTTCATTTAACCTTAGATTTAATCACTAATGCATTCATATTTTCAAATTAAAAACTTTGCCTAATGTTTGGCTGTGGATTTCTGCATCTGCTTCTATCAGCTGCTGGAGGAAGCCTCGCTGATCACAATTGGCCTAGGAACTGCTGATCTACAAGTATAGCAGAATATTGTTAGGAATCATTCATTGACTTTTTTTTTTTTTTTTTTTTGGTGAGTCATGTTTGGTTCTACCTACCTCTTTGAGCCATGTCAGGCATAGGTTCCCTCTCATGGCCTTGGCCTCAAGTTAGACTGTTCATTGGTTGATTCCACAACCTCTGAGCCAGCATTGCTCCAGCACATCTTACAGGCAGGACAAGTTGTTAGTAGTAGATTTTGTGGCTGAGTTGGTGTCCCAGTCCCACCACTAGGAGCCAAGCCTGGTTACAGAAGATGGCCAGTTCAGGCTCTATATCCTCCATTACTAAGAGTCCTTGATAAGGTCACCTTCAGAGGTTCTAGGAAATTCCCACTGCACTTGGTTTCCCCATTGCCCACTACATGCTTACCTGCTCCAGTTGTCTCTCCCCATACTCTCTCTTGGTCCCTCCCTTCTCAATCTGATTCCTATTATTCCCATTCCCACCTGCCTCCAGTCTATCCACAAAATCAATTTGATTTCTCCTTTCTGGAGATCGGAGATCCGTGTGGTCTCCCTAGACCTCTCCTCTTTATCTAACTTTTCTGGGCCTGAGGAATGTACAGTCTCAGGAAACCTCACAGAAGAGGGGAGAGGAAGTATTGTAGAATCCAGAGGAGTTGAGAACACCAGGAGGATATGGCCCACATAATCAACTCAAAGGGTATCAGAGAGACTGAAACCTCAGCCATTGAGCCTGCATGGGTCTCCACTAGTCCCTCTGCATATATGCTGTGGTTGTTTAGTTTGAGATTTTTATTGGACTCCTAATAGTAGGCTTCGGGGTGTCTCTGACTTTTTGCCTGTTCATTGGACCCTTTTCCTCCTAATGGGTTGCTTCGCCCATGCTTGATATAAGAGTTTGTGCCTAGTCTTATTGCATCTTGCTATGCTGTGTTTGGTTGAGAGGACTGGGGGCCTGCTCTTTAAAGAAGAGAAAAGTAGGAGGAGTGAATCTGAAAGAGATGGGAGGTGGGGGCACTGGGAGGAGGGGAGGAGGAGACACTGTGGTCAGGATGTATTATATGAGAGAAGAATATAGAAAAAGAAAATAAAGACTTAATAGCTACTGAAAATTGATTTTTAATGACCTAGAAAACATCTGGTACCTGAAGAGATGCATGTACGAAAATGGTTTGCCTAAAAACCAAAAAACAAAACAATTTTATATTCTGTTATTTTTTGCATTGTTTTAGTTTTTGGCATTCAATATTGACAAATGAGAGTGCAACATGCCAGAAATATAAATACACATTTATGGCCTTCTATAATGTCAAGATTTATGGAATAACAATGAACTCACAAGCTGGGTTGGGTTTGTTGGTGGCCATTTCCTCAGTAGTCTTAGTTACCCTTGATAGCTGGACATGGACAAACATCTCTTTCTTAATCTGATTTGGATCATTAGTGGTAAATCTCAGATCACACATTACTCTCATAAGGTGAGTCATGTAGTCATTAGACGTGTGTACTACAGAATAGCTACATAAATATTAAAGAGACCATAACATTTAAGGAGTTTAAAGAGTTCCTAGAGGGCTTACTGGAGGCAGAGACAGAGAGCTGACAGATATGCAAATAGTAAGTGCAGAGGATAGAAGACATTAGCAAATCCAGCTGCAGAGCTACTGAAGGCAAAGAGCTTACCTGGGTCTCAGGGTTGAACTCAGTTTCAGTGATAAGGGTCAGTAGTATGGAAGTCATAGGAAAAAGGCACAGGGTTGATTGCAGGAGCACAGAGATGGGGTGCAGGACCAGGGCTTTACTGCTGAATAGATGCACAAATGGCAATTTGAGAAATACCCACAACAATGGGAACCCAGCTGAACTGAAGCCTTAGGGAAGGTCAGGAATTATCTGCTTGTCTGTTCCTTGAAACACACACCAAATGTTCAGATGACAGGGTAATGGGGCTGTCTTTATCACAGTTTAAGGATATGTCAATGATGTAGGGTCCAGATGATACAGTATCCTTCTTAGGTCTAGATTATCTGATACGGTTTTAATGTGCTCATGCATTCATGTGGTGCCAATATAATTTGTTGAGTTTATATGCAACAACATTTTACTTTCTAGGAATTAGCATTTTGTTAGTCTCTGTCTCATGGGTAGAATTGAACAGCGAGTTGCGTATCAGTGGTTTTCAACTTTCCTAATGCTGGGACCCTTTAACACAGTTCTCCATGTGGAGGAAATTATTTTTGTTGCTACTTCATGACTGTAATTTTGCTAGTGGTATGAATCACAATGCAAATATCTGTTTTCTGATGGTATTTCTGAGGTTGTGACCCACAGGTTGAAAGCTACTCTGGTATATGCACAAGTCATCTTGCTTTGTGATTTGCACTCAAAATATAGATAAATGATGCATATAAAATGGAGTCACCCATGGAAAACCAATAATATGGAATAGCTTAGAGGGGGCTCAACTCCATAATGACTAGAAAAGAATGTTTTCAACTGTTGGAGAATGATTCAGGAAATCACTCCATCATAAAATGTTGAGAAACATTCAAGTAAATATACGTTTCTTAAGGTTTCTACATGCACCAATATATTAAATGCTCCTAAATTTACATAAAGGTAATGACAGCTTATATATGCAAAATATGTATGCAATTATATTATCACATTGTTGTGAGATGTATATAATGTTCTGTTCACCCCAGATAGGCTATCTGTGACAGACCAAATAAATGATTCTATACAAATCTATCTGAGTGAACCGTTTTAGCTTATTGTGGTTACATACCAGAGAATGGGTGTCTCAAAGACAGCTGCATCTTTGGAATGCTCACACCAGGACTAGAGAGCTAATTAAGCAAGTAATGATGCTTGTTGTTAAGTTCTGATGACCCAAGTTTCATCTCCAAAAACCAAATGGTAGCAGGAGGGAACTGAGTCCTACAACTTTTCCTGTGATCTCCACATGTGTCCTGTGGCATGCTTGTGTGTGTGTGACCCCACACCAAGACACACAAATTAATAAATGTAAAAAAGAAACTGAAATCTCACCACATCAAGGATGACAACTCATGAAAGCTGCAAGTTGTATCCCTGAAGCTCCTTAATCAATTTACAGCCAGCTTCCTAGCACAGTCCTCTCTCCTCGCAATTATTTACTACTTTCTCAGCCTTGGAGAGGGGCAGTAGATGCTTGAAATTGTCTGCACTACCTGATTCTTGTACATTTTGTTAACTTCCTGCATCTTATGAACCTCCCTTTTCCCTCCAAGAGGGAGAGTTTCAATTTGGCACAAACAACTACATAAAACACAAATTGTATAAAAGTTTACCATTTGTAATTTTCTAGAATCTCATTAAATTACAACACAATGTCAAAATGGAAATCTATAAAATCATTAAAAAATAATCCCCCAGTAGACATGCTGACACACACTGTACACCAGCACTTGTGCAACTGAAGCAGAGGGACCATGAGTGTGAAATCAACCCAGGCTACATAAAAAGATCATGTGTAAAATAAAAAGATAACACAAAGTATGTCTTCAATGTCTATGATAGAAGAGAAATTAATTAGAACTTTCATCTGAATACATGAATATGCGTTTGATTTAAAAATTCATTTTCAAAACACACATGATCTATCAAATTTTGCTTGCCTTTTTTTCTCCTAAAATTCAAACATTTTTATTTTTAAACTTTTATTGAGAATATTTTTTTTCATTTTTAAATAAATCAAAAGAGTAATATATTTAACACAAAATAATCAAATTTCTGTTCCATGGCAAAACTATATTATGAAAAAGACAACACTTATTTCTTAAGAAGATTTTTGCTCTAAGCTCAAGCTGTTAGGAAATGCACTGATTACCATTGACATCTGTGGATTCTCATTACCCCTGACAGTTTAGCTCTGTCAAGCCACCAGAAACACTGAATTACTCAGTACCTATCCACTGCTCTAGGAAGAAATACAAGGTTAGGATCCTGTAAGCCTACAAGTCACTACATGTTCATCAAGCAATCAATATGTCGCCCTGTGTTATGTGTGTCCTCCTGACCATGAATATTCCATCTCATGTCTGAACAAAGATTGTCTTACAGATTTTTCCTCAAGCAGCTTACCACAGCCTTTCTTAGAAACAATAGTCAATGCTTCATTATTATGCATAAGAATCATTAGAAAGAATATAATTTCAGCACACAAATGAGAGATACATGACACTTAAACAGATTATGCAAAGGGCATTTGTATACCCTGCAGGAAGCAGAGCAGAAAGGCAGAGTGTGGCATGCTTTGACATCAGCTGCCAGTGTGCATGCATGGCCATTCCAGTTTGTTGTTGTTGTTTTGTGTATGTCTATACATGACCCCTAAATCACTGTAAGTATTGATGTTAGGCTGACAAAAGTTAGCAAGTATATTAACATGTAAATATGAATCCATGAATATGAAAATCTATTGTATATTTAATGGAAATGCTTTTGAAGGTGCAGCAAAAATAAGTATCTTTAAAGTTTCACCATCAGGCAAAAGCCATGATAATGCAAATGAAGTCAAGGTATATACAATCAACCTAGACTGCAGAAACCTAGGTACCTGGCTGCTCGGGAAGGCACATGGGGTTACATTTAGAGTTGTACCTGAAAATGAACAGAGCCAAATTTGGAGCTTATTACTATCCCTGTATTATACAAGTAAAATGGCAAAGAGTCCATTTGATTAAATTTAATGTCCCTAGCTTCTACTTTAAAAACAAAAAGAATGTTTCTTATTGACTGAAAATGAAGGATTAAAGAAGGAAGGAGGGAAGGAAGAAAGTCATATTGATGTTATGGTCTTCCATTTACAGTCTGGGAAATCATATAACTCGTGTGAGATTCATTCATTGTCTGTAAAACTAAATTAATAGTATATATTGAATGATGCAATAAGGTAGCATGTAGGAAAGTTTGTTTTTTTTTAAAGTGATATAAAAACAGATGAGATCATTTTTGAATCAAGCAATGTGTTTATTTATATCATTTGAAAACATTGTAAGTCATTTGCCCTTCAGAATCTGTTCAGAATCTACTAACATGTATTATTGGGACATTAAGAAAGGATGAAAAAGAGCCTTTGATATTCATGGTAGGAAAATAAAGCCAAGACTATTGATAAAGGAAATAAGAATTGAATATACGAATTATGGTTGACAATGATTAGCTCTTCCTATCTCAAATTTTTATTGTTGCTAATCTTGGATTACCTTTGAGCTAAGCCCATTACAACGTTTTCAAGAAGCATTGCCCTTCTTTCAACCATTGCACTTCTTTTAGAGCCTTCATCCAGTAACTGATGGAAGCAGATGCAGAGATCCACGCCTGGGTACCAGGTCGAGCTCCAGGAGTCCAATCGATGAGAAAGAGGAGGGATTCTATGAGCAAGGAACATCGAGATCATGATGGGGAAACATACAGATAGACAGCCACACTAGTGGAAACACATGAACTGTGGACCAATAACTGTGGAGCCTCCATGGGACAGGACTAGGCCCTCTGGATAGGCGAGTCAGTTGTTTAGCTTGAACTGTTTAGGGGGCCCCCAGGCAGTGGGATTGGTATCCGTCCCTGGTGCATGAGCAAGCTTTTTGGAGCCCAGTGCCTATGGTGGGACACCTTGCGCAGCCTTGGAGCAGTGGGGAAGGGTTTAGACCTACCTCAAATGAATGTACCAGGCTCTGTTGACCCCCCATGGGAGGCCTTGCCTTGGAGGAGGTGGGAATGGAAGGTGGTTTGGGGAAGAAGGCTGGGGGGTGGGAGGAGGAAGGAGAGGGGCATCTGTGGTTGGTATGTAAAATTAATAGAAAACTTCTTAGTAATAAAAATAAGAATAATTTTTTTCTTTAGACTTTCAAATTGACATAGTTTGCCATGTGAGTCAAGCCTTCCCTGGAAAAGGGGTTGTTGTGGCATACATTGTTTCTGGATTTCTCCAAGAGCTTTTCCATACTGGCTCTTTAACTAACCAGGTGGTGCACAGACTCCATCAGAGGAATGTGAGATTGTAGGGTAGGGTGTTAGAATCAGATAGATGAGCCCAATGATGATGTAAAATGGGGCTCTCACATGCCGATCTTCTCTTCTTCCCTTCACTAACCCACTTCCCAATACCTTAATTATCTGCTTTGGTTTATGATATAATCAAAATAAAAATGTTGGTCATGGTAGAACACTGGGCTTTGTTTTTATTTGTTTGTTTGGTTTTTCTTTCTTTCTTTTTTTTTATTCTGGGCTATTTGTTACAGTTTTTTTTTTCCTATCCCAATGTACAATGTACATATTTTCCCTCATAACTACTGGTGAGCTGCACTGTGTTAGAATGTGAAAGATACATGCCTGACCTGCACTGACAATGAGATCTTGCTCTTTTCATTCCAGTTGTTTAACTCAAAGGTAGAAATCAGAGAGTGTGATGTCATCATCATCAGTAAATTGATTAATATACATTTGTTTAGCATTTGCTTTGTGTCTACATGTTTACTGATCTCCATTTCAATTAATTTTTCTCCCAGATATCTTGCTTTTTTAATATTCATCATTTTTAATGTTTTATTTCTAACATGTATGTACATCAAACAATCTAGGAGAAATCTCAGGCTGCAGATGTCTAGTTTAGCTTTACCTGGTTGTATGAACTGACCCGAGACAAGGGCTATGATAGTTTCCACTAGCTTGAGCATATAGTTTGAGTTGTGTCCTTATATAAAATGTTTAAACTATTGGAATCTTCAGGTTCCATTTTAAAAATAGATATAGAGGTAGTATATGACATCAAAAACGCAGCATCTTCTAGACAAAACAGGGTTGATGCATACATTAACTCACAGAGACTAACAGCAGGCATAAGACATGCACAAGCCTAAGCTAGGCAAAGTCCCAGCACAGAGAAAAGGAAGTGGATACATTGTCCCAACCCTAGCCAACTGTAAAGTAAGAACATAAAAGGTTCATATGTTTAGTTCGACTCTTCCATGTTAGAGTGACAATGTGGTCATGCTTACGCAGTTTCAGCATAGTCACAAGCTGGTTGTGCATGGTGCACAGTAAAATTCTAATGTATTTATTCCATAACTTGCAAATGTCTTTGATTTTCATCTTGAGAGTACATATGTGAAATGGGTTATTTCTTCCAGTTTTAGGATGGGAATAATGACATCAGAAATGAACACTCATTTCACTAAGCATTGATAATCCACATTATTTGAGTTACGGCCTCAGAATATCTTAAACACTTCTTTATATTATTATTTTTATTACTATAATTAATTATTCCTATTACTATATTGTTTGTGTTTTTCTTTTCTTTTTTTCAAAATCTTCTGGTGATGAGGAAGCCCCACCTCAAACTTTACTTCCAAGGCCTAAGCTGGTTTCTAACTCTTTTCCATTGGTCTTCCCGAATCACTCATCTGCCTTCCCTGTCCTGATCTAGTAAGCAAGGGACTTAAGATTCACTCACTGATATGCATTCCAATTCAATTTTGTTTCCAGAGATCTTGATTTAATTTTGAATATTCCACTTTTCCCCTGAACACTGTATTTATTACACAATGCATGCCCTGGAAGCAAACCGCAGAGTGAACTTTTAATTTGGCTTTTCCTAGAAATATAACCACACAGGAGGCATGAAACCCTGTTGTTCTTTCTTTTTTTGTTGTTGTTTATTTCTTTATATTTTATTTTTGAGATTAGAATATGATTACAACCTTTCTCCCTTCCTTTTCTTCCCTCCACACCATCTCATATACCCTTTGCTACTCTCTTACAAATTCATGAACTATTTTTTTTAATTATTACAATCTTATATGTGTATACATGTACATGTATTCCTAAACATAATGTGCTCAATCTGTATAATGTTCCTTGTGTGCATGTTTTCAGGAATAACTGTGTGGTATAACCAATTATTGTTCTTTGTAGATGAATTTCTAAACAGTCTTATTAAATAAGAAACAAGGAGCCAAACACAGAGGTAATAGCCAAAGAGATCAGAGAAATAGCTTACCATCATGCTGTAGCTTCCCCAGAGAGTGAGACCTTCTTCCTGTCTAACTGTGCTTTTATTGCCTTCCTGTTCTGCCTTCTCATTGACTCTAAGCCCAGCCACATCATTTTCTCATCCCTGCCTGTCTATACAGTCCTCCAGGTCTCTATAGTTGGTACTGGGATTAAAGGCATATGTCACCATGCTTGGCTGAGTCCTTGATTACACAGAGACTCTGCCTGCCATGTGATCAGATTAAGGGCGTGGGCTACTACCACCTGACATCTATTCCTGGCTCGCTATGACCTCTGATCTCCGGGCAAATTTTATTTATTAACATACAAATAAAAATATCACATTTCAGCACAAATAAAATACCACAACTCTTTTCCCTGGAGGAGGACTGTGTCTACTGCTCTTGACATTCCTCAATTGCCTATAGTTCTTTGTGTAGGGTTGTTGCCTGGCTAGATCGTTCCTGTCCACTTTGGCATGTCCTTTGTTGTTGTCCTTGTTTAGCTCATGGGTGATCATTCTGGGGAGACTTTATAACATTATATGGGAAGACACTAATTATTTTGAGATAGCATTGAAATGTGTAAGTGTATAAGATTTAGGGCAGGGGGTCTAATTGGAACTCTAGAAGTTAGTTAATGTTAATTTTCAGAAAAACAAAGAAGGAGCTTGATTTATAAATACATTTATAAACTGTTTTTAAGATATATTTTTACTAAAAAAGAAAAGCACCTTTTATTTTCTAACTGGCATTAAAGTTTGGTTGTGGTTTTATTTGCTAAGTATGATAAATTATACACCCAAACCATATTGTGTCCTTTGGGTCATTTATTGTTTCTGAAATATTAAGGTTTACATCATAAAACTGCAGGCATCAGAAAACCCCACCTCCTAGGGTGGTCATGAAGATTAGATGAGGTTAACTATGTACAACATCTCTCATTCTGCACTTGGCTCAGAGTGTAGTTCCAAAACTGAAAATCCATTGTAAGTGCAATAAATACAAAATTTATTGAAACTAAAAACAAATACTACACATGATAAGATAGGAGATCCATATGAACTAATGATTTTCAGAAACTGTGTGAGATGATTGGATGTTAAATGTAGTCAGTTTACAAAAGTAGAGTAGTAAAGCAAAATGTCTTGTTTGATCTAGCTGGGAAGTAGAGAAGCATGCCAAATTTATGGGCTAATCGCTGAGTACAGATGAGCTAAAGAGGAGACACTTTTGACAGGTTTTCTGGAAGAAGATCATAAAATAAGTTTGCCAGGGGAAGGAAGAGACCCATCATAAAGCACCTTGAAAGGCAGGCAGGAGAGTTGGGATTTTATGAGCTCCACACGAAGAACTTCTTTTCAATTTTTGACCAAGGAAATAAAATGATCAAATTGGCCCTTTACAAAATTAGTCTGTCAAAAGTATGCGAGATGGATTGGAAGGGAGGGAACTTATCAGAGATAGCAGTTATGAAGCTAGCTACTGTAGTAATCTAGCTATGAAGCAAGGGAGTCTAGATTAATTGGTGGATGGGCCAGGGGAGCAAGCAAATCTGAGAGACTTTAAAGAGAGCAGTGACAGAAACTGAGAAGGTGAAGGGAAGGGAAGTCAGGGTGATGACAAGAATTCCTAAATGTATAGGGGAAAAATAAAAATGAAATAAAAAATAAGGAAATTGATAAGACCGAAAACTAGGATTCATTGTAAGAAAGATCCATATAGAAATAGAGGTGACTTTTCTCCATTACTTGATAGTCATTCACTGATCAGGGTCAGGTACAGTACACAGCATCTAGATTTAGGCTGACACTCATTATTGAGTCAGATAATCAAGTACAGTTGGCTGTTACTTTAGAATACTGAAAAAATAGCAGGTGATTCTATTAAGAATTTGCTTAGGAAATAATTCTGGAAAGCTCTATAAGCAATTATTATTGTATTACCATACTTATGGAATTAGCAAGTAGTTAATGGTTCTCAAATATAAGTAAAATGTTCTTTGATTCCCTTGGCTTCTAAGAAGACTATTTCTTCTTTTATAATGCATTATTATGTACATTAATTTTAAGCATTCCGTATTAGTAAAGAAATATAAAATTATACCCTAGAAAAAAATACACACATGTTCAAGTGTTTTATTTTGATCTATGCTAATCTTATTATGTGTTCAGAACATTATATTTTAAAGGAATAATATATGAAAATAATATCTACTCTTCTTACGTTAGAAAATGATAATTATTTTTAATTACAAGGCAATTTCCTAAGCAACTGTTTATTTTGAGTTAATGATGCCTTTCCTTACTTTGAAACCTTTCTCTGAGAGAATTTTGATAATGTTTACGTGTATTGTGCCAATACATTCTCAAAGAAATTAATTTCCATGTTTTAGAAAATATAATTCCTTCCATTCATGATTCATGAATAAATACCATTGACTGTTATTAACAATCCTATACATTCCTAGGACAAACGGGTGGCCTAAAGTAAACCAGGCCTGCTGGCTTTTTTGTGTGACAATATTGACAGAAAAAAAGATAATATCTGTAGATGTAACCAATCATCTTATTAAATAAGATACACAGAGCTGATTCAGAGAAGAAAGCCAAGAGGTCAGAGCTAAGAGCCTCACCCTTCCTGCTTCAGTGATCCTCTTCAGTCAAGAGAGCTCTCCGAAAAGGACCTACTTCCTGTGTGTATGTCTTTATATAGTCTAGCTGTTCTGCCTTCTCATTGGTTGTAAACCTAAACACATGACTGCCTTGTCACTGCCTGTATGTACCGCCCTCCAGGTCCTTAAAGGCGTGCGCCACCACCGCCATGCACTTGCTATGGCTCTAATAGCTCTGACCCCCAGGCAACTTTATTTATTAACATACAATTAAATCACATTTCAGTACAAGTAAAATACCACCACATTTCCCCTTTTCTATTTTAATAAAAAAGAAAAAAAAGAAAAAGGTTATAACTAACAAAAGAAAAACTATATACAAAAGCACAATAAATATATACAATATATACAAATAATAAACGTCTAAACAATGTCTAGTCCATTTGTATTTGCCAAATTCAGAGATAATAATTTCATTATCCTATTTTGTTAAGTCCAAAATGTATCTAATTCACTTTCTATCCTAATTAATCTTCAACTATAACTAACTAACCTTCAACTATAACTAACTAATCTTCAACTCCCTCAGAGACCCAAGAAGGAAATAATATTAGCTAACAAAAATAAAAACAGAAAGTGCATGCAAGCAACTTCCAAAAAATTTGTGAGTTGACAGAAACAGCCAGCTGCCTGGACAGTCACCTGAGGTTTCTCCGCAATACTGGGGCATCATCTTCAGTCTATAGGCTCAGCATATCTGACAGACTCATTTGTGAAGTAGGATGTACACAAGTCAACAGTTCAACCTCACATTGGGTGAGAGCAGTCCATATACCAGAAACACCTGAATTCCACTAGTGTCATGTCATGATTCAGGATTTTAAATTCTGGAAATTGTTGATGGTTTTTTAATTCAGCTGTTCATTCTTCTTGGCTGTGTACATATGGCTTCATCTCAGCATCCTGTTCTTCTCCACATCCCTCTACCAGATGCCAGTCTACTATTGAGAGGTGTGAGCTTAGTTACTCTTCAAGAATAACTGTTTCAGCTATTGTTCCATTGCACATCAGAAGCCATCGGCCCACTGCCTGTTCAGCTGCCTTCGAAGAAAAGGGCACTGTACCTTTTCTGAGTTGCGAAGGCCATGTCAGGGATAGTGCCATATTGTCCTGGCCTCAGAATATGCCTTTTGATAAAGCCATAATCATGCTTGTTTAGGCAAGAATCAGTAGTCCTTTGTTTCATGTCCTGTCTGTCCATTTTGTCAGCAGTTGATTCGAGGATACTTTGTTGTCCAGTGGCTAACTTTTGCCACAATGAAAGCTAACTCCATACGCAGTTTCTTCAATGCCCATATTTTCTCTGAAGTAGATTGGTACTGCCAGGAGCCGACATGTCTCCTAGTCATAACAAAAAAGAAAAATTTTCTAAGTTATTAAAACATTTTAAATGCCATATTCTGTAGTTCTCTGAAGGGTTTGAAGATGACCTATCTAAAATATATCTGCTCAATTTTTAAAACATATCTAATATGACTACAAGTTCTATTGTAATGTCTAACTACTAACTATCATTTCTTTATATCCTAATAGTTGGTAATAATAACATTCAAGGATCAGAAAATTGCATTGTTAAATGAACGGTATAAGTACAATTAGAAATATACATATAGCATTTTCTAACAATATCAATTTCAATATATATAATTTGTATACGATATAAAACAATCCAATCCAATGTAAAGTATTTAAAACTAGTAATTGTCTTTTTCTTCTTCTTTCTTTCTCTTTTTTTTAAAACAAGAACCTTAAATCTAATCTGCTTAGCCTTTTTCCTAACCCTTGACAACAACTTGTAACCAACCCCCCTAAACAATGAAAATTATCCCAGACCCAAAACCCATTAAAAAGACCAAAAAGCCACCCGCCCCACACCACCTCTTTGGGAATGTGGGCGTCGTATTCTTAAAATTGCTTCCTGCTGGGTATGGGCGAAGTTATCTTTATTCTGAAAGAAAAATTTTAGGTTAATTGTCAAATTCTAGGAAAGGTAACTATATCCTTCATTATCCAGTCTGTGTATATTGCCAAAGTTCAGAGTTTATCTCAAGTCCTTATTCAAGTAGTCTTTGAGACTGGATCATCTCATCTAGTCATCTTAAAATTGCTCTGAGCACCTTGTAGTTCAAAGCTGATCTGTAGATGATGTTTGTCAGCTTAGTGATCTTATTATTGTACATGTGGAATTGTTGTTGTTGTGGGGCCCCAACTTCTTCCTGGAGACTTCAGTTGATGTTAAGCCTGGCCGTGATTTCCTACAGAAAACTGATAAGAGACTCGAACACAAAGACATATATATGCAGCTAATTGAAGCCTTTTTTCTAGAATTAATTAGTACTCTATATGACCATTCATATCTTAACAAAGTTTAAAATGTATATATCTATATATCTATATATATTAATCTTGTAAGTTTTGATATAAAATTTATACTTTAAGAAAAGTTTAAAGAATCAGAATAGAATCAAAGAGTTGAGATTAGTAATAGAATAGTCCCTTAATTAATTTGGCTTTTCTCCTGTCTCATAGCAGAAGATGGCTCTTTTATTCTGGCATGATACAGGGAGTTTGTATTTTCCTTTTAACAACATGCTTGAGTTTAAAGAAGGAGAGAGCCATTCTCCAATTCCAAAGTCAGCTTTAAATTTTAATTGTACTGGGACTATTAGAAGACCAATAGTGTTAAATCTTTAGAGAAAAGCAGAAACAAACATTTAGGAAGACATAAAATTTTTTAGATAATATATACCCATACACCGTTTCACTCTGCTTCCTGGGATAGATGATTTGTCCCTTTTCTTCAGTTGTCTCATTTGTCCAGTGTTCTTCAGATTCATTCTCCTAAAAGACAAAAACAAAAACCTTTCCCCAAGACTAATTTTGGGGATGTTCCTTTTTGGCAAGTTATTATCTTATTAAATGAAAAGACATGTGTTACTGGTATAAGTTAGTTTAAATTGGATCTTCATGTTGGTTGATGAGCTATTACCTCCTCTAATTAAGAGGTTTCTCTTGTTCAAATCAAACCTTTATCAATTTTGATGGTACCCACAGCTTATCTTCTCCTGTAGAAACAAAAGCAAAACCTCGTCCCCAATGTAACACATACCCTGGTTTCCATTCTGAGGTCAGCACATCCTTAAAGTATATAGGCTGATTTAATTCTGTAGTTTTTTCTATTATCCAATGTCTCTCTGCAGCTGTTGTTCCTTTCTCATTGGCATTAAGAAAATTCAAAGTAAATAGAGCATTATGCAGTCTATTTCTGGGAGTTTTTGTTACCCCTTTCTGTTTATTAACATATCCTTTAGAGTTCTGTTTGATCTTCCTATAACTGCTTGACCTGTAGGATTATGTGGTATGCCTGTAATATGCTTTATATTGTAATAAGCAAAAAACTGTTTCATTTTAACAGAGACATATGATGGAGCATTGTCAGTTTTGATTTGTGCAGGTATACCCATGATGGCCATAACTTCTAGAAAATGAGTGATTACAGAATCAGCTTTTTCAGAACTCAAAGCAGTTGCCCACTGAAATCCTGAATAAGTATTGATAGTGTGGTTTACATATTTCAGTTTTCCAAATTCTGCAAAGTGAAACACGTCCATCTGCCAGATTTTATTCCTTTGAGTACCCTTTGGGTTACATCCTGCTGGTAATGGCGTTTGATTGTAGAAGGAACAAGTAGGACATTTCTTTACTATTTCTTTGCTTGTTGCCAGGTTATGGAAAAATCCTTTTTTAAACCTTTACTATTAACATGATTTTTTTATGAAATTCTGAGGCCTCCAGCACATTTCCTATCAATAATTTATCAATCTCATCATTGCCTTGTGCTAGAGGGCCTGGAAGACCAGTATGGGATCGGATATGAGTTTTATATATAAAGAATGACTCCTTTTCCTGGTTGTATCTTGTAATTGAATAAAGAGTGAAGTTAATTCTGAAGCATCAGGGATAAATTCTGCAGTCTCAATATGTAATACTACTCTTTCAGCATACTGAGAGTCAATTATTATGTTGAGAGGTTCTGAAAAATCCATTAATACCAACAGAATAGCATACAATTCTGATTTTTGAACTGAATTATAAGGACTTCGAACCACTTTACTTAAATTTTCTGATTTGTAACCTGCCTTTCCTTGTTTTTTGGCATCTGTATAAAATGTACGAACTCCAGATATGGGTTTTTCCCATACAATTCGAGGCAAAATCCAATCAGCTCTCTTTATAAGATCAATTCTATCGCTTTTGGGACATTTGCTGTTAATTTCTCCCCCAAAATTACTGCAAGCTCTTTGCTAAGGTTCACTTTCTGTCCATAATTTTTCAATGTCCTCCTTAGTTAAAGGTACGACAATTTCTGCTGGGTCTATTCCTGCTAATTGACGAAGTCTCAATTTTCCTTTCCAAATCAAGTCAGAGATTTTTTCCACATAAGTTTTTAATTTTTTATTTGTTTTATTTGGTAAAAATATCCATTCTAATATAATATCTTCCCTTTGCATTAATATTACTGTAGGAGAATGCCTAGAAGGTAAAATAACCAAAATGCAATCCAGCTTTGGATCAATATGATCCACATGCCCTTCATGTACTTTCTTTTCTACCAAGGCCAATTCTTTCTCAGCTTCAGGTGATAATTCTCTTGGACTATTTAAGTCCTTGTCACCTTCTAAGGTTTTGAACAAATTATGCAGTTCATCATTTTTTACCCCAACAATAGTTCGTAGATGAGAAATATCTCCAAATAATCTTTGAAAGTCATTAAGAGTCTGTAGTCTATCTCTCCTAATTTGCACCTTTTGAGGTCTAATTTTTTGTAGCTCTATTTTATATCCTAAATAATTAATAGAATCTCCTCTTTGTAACTTTTCAGGAGCAATTTGTAATCCTCAGCAAGGCAAAATTTTCTTTACCTCTTCAAACATTCTTTCTAAAGTATCTGCATTTGAGTCAGCTAGTAAAATATCATCCATATAATGATAAATTATAGATTTAGGAAATTTTTTATGTATCACTTCCAATGGCTGTTGTACAAAATATTGGCACAGAGTTGGGCTATTCAACATTCCCTGTGGGTGGACCCTCCATTGAAATCTTTTAACTGGTTGAGAATTATTATAAGTAGGCACTGTGAAAGCAAATCTTTCTCTGTCTTTTTCTTGTAAGGGTATTGAAAAGAAACAGTCTTTTAAATCAATAACTATGAGAGGCCATCCTTTTGGTAACAGAGTAGGCAAAGGAATTCCAGATTGTAGAGAGCCCATTGGCTGAATTACTTTGTTAATTGCTCTAAGGTCTGTTACCATTCTCCATTTACCAGATTTCTTTTTAATAACAAATACAGGAGAATTCCAAGGGCTGGTTGATTCTTCAATATGTTGAGCATTTAACTGTTCTTCTACCAGCTCTTCTAAAGCCTGGAGTTTCTCTGTTGTTAAAGGCCATTGCTGGACCCATACAGGCTTGTCTGTTAACCATTTTAAAGGTAGAGCTGTTGATGTCTTTGGAAGATCATCAGTTGTTGTGCCCTGTTCTTGTATAATATGGATGGCTGGTAACCACTCAGAATAATGCCTTCTAATATTTCTCTCAGAAACATGTGCTAGTTTATGATTTGTTTCTGAGATTGGAGGGATGTTAATCTGAGTATTCCATTGTTGCAACAAGTCTCGAAACCACAGGTTCATAGCTATGTTAGCTACATATGGTTTCAATTTTCCTCTCTGTCCTTCTGGACCTATACATTCGAGCCATCTTGCACTCTGTTTCACCTGAGATAATGTCCCAATTCCTAACAGTTGAACGTTTACCTCCTGAAGAGGCCAAGTTGGATGCCAAAATTCTGGTGCAATTATGGTAACGTCCACACCTGTGTCTACCAGACCAGACAACAAAACACCATTTATTTTTATCAATAATTTTGGTCTTTGTTCATTAATAGAAGTTTGCCAAAAATTTTTCTTTATGTTTATTCCTGAATTTTCTATTCTCTCTGTTTCATCATCCTGACCAGCATGACTTATTCCAACAGGCATTTGGTTATTTAATTGCTCTGAGTAGGGGTTTCCTCTACGACTGCAGGAAAGGTTTGAACTGGATTTGCTATTGGGGCCTGCATGAGGCCCCTCTGGGAATTTCCTGAAGACTGAGGCAAAGGATTACCCTGTCTGTCCCTTGTTGATCTACATTCGTTGGTCCAGTGTTTTCCCTTACCACACCTTCTACATACTCCAGAAGGAAGGGGCATTCTGTTGCCATTGTTCCTTGAAGAAACATTGTTTCTAGGAATGACCTGTTTACAGTCCCTTTTCAAATGTCCTTGTTTTCCACATCCAAAACATCTAACATTCCTCAAACCTTTTGAAATTGCTTCTCCTACCCACGTATCATCATGCTCATGAGCTTCAACATTAACCGTATCTCTAATCCAATCTTCCAAAGGTGCAGATCTTGCCTTTAACGGCCTGATTATTGTTTTGCATGCTGCATTCGCATTCTCAAAGGCCAAAGATTCAATTATTATCTTACTAGCTTCTGAATTCGGGACTATTCTCTTTACTGCTGAAGCCAGTCTTTGTAAAAAATCTGTGAAAGATTCTTTTGGGCCTTGTACAACCTTTGTAAATGACTCCATTTTTTTTCCTGGTTCCTCAACTCTGTCCCATGCATTCAAGGCTGCTGTTCGACATAAAATTAGGGTTTGGACATCATATAAACATTGTGTTTGTGCTGAAGCATATTGACCTTCTCCAATAAGCTGATCCTGGCAGACTTGTATTCCTTTATCCCTCCACTGTTTTTCTATGTTTTTAGCTTCATCCTTGAACCAAGTTAGCCACTGAAGCCTTTGACTGGGTTCAAGAACAGCTTGTGCCAGTTCCCGCCAGTCCTGTGATACAATCCTATTATATGTTGACCAAGAGTTTAACATTTGCTTTACATATGGGGAATGCATGCCATAAGATATTATTGCCTCCTTAAACCTTTGTAAATCTAACATTTCAATTGGAGCCCAAATATTTTGTATGGTCATTTGATCAGGCAACTGCTGTACGGTTACTGGACAAACTAAGGGTGACTGTGTGAAAACAGGCTTTCTTTCTGTAACCCTATGATCCAATCTTGAAGCAACTTCACTGTTAGTTTCTTCTGTCTGAGTTTTTACAGGTTTAACAGGTTTTTCTAAAACTGTCACCCTGGCACTTAAATTGACTATCTTTTTAAATAGTAAAATGAGGATAAGCATAGTAATAAAATGCATAATTTGATCAACATTAATCTTCTCATATACCTTTTCCATTGTCAGACTGTCTAAAATTGCAAACAAAGCCCATTTTCTTCCAATGTACACAGAAAACTCATTTTATTTTAATGTGGAAAAAAATTTTTCTTTTAAATAGTTTCCTTTAAAATATCTGATATGTTAAGTGACTTACCAAGTCCGTGTAGAACAGTACCAATCTGAGGGAATTTCAAAACAGCCACCTAGTGTCCGAGGTGTGAGTCCAGAGAGAGAAAGAGAGAGAGAGAGAGAGAGAGAGAGAGAGAGAGAGAGAGGGCATGCAAGAACCATAGCCGCAAGTTCTGCCTAAGAGCTTGAATCCAGCCACGTGTTCCCGCTTGAGCCTAGTCAAGCCTTGGCTCTGGCTACCTTAAGCTCCAACCACCTGCGTTGGCTTTACAGGCAGGGTCCCTGTTCAGCAGGGCAGGCCTGAGTTGTTTGTAGCACTGGCTTTAAGCAAGTAGCTCAAGGTTAGTCCGGCCTGAGGCCAAGCCGACCTGGGCCCGGGCTAGGGAGCCGGCCGCCCTGGCGGGAAACCAGACCTGCCGGCCGCCCTGGCGGGAAACTGGACCTGCCGCCAAGCCAAGTTAAGTGGTTTTTAATGGATTCTTGTCACGTTGGGCGCCAAATGTAGATGTATTTAATGTATTTTATGTATTTAATAAGACCAACTGTCTTATTAAATAAGATACACAGAGCCGATTCAGAGAAGAAAGCCAAGAGGTCAGAGCTAAGAGCCTCACCCTTCCTGCTTCAGTGATCCTCTTCAGTCAAGAGAGCTCTCCGAAAAGGACCTACTTCCTGTGTGTATGTCTTTATATAGTCTAGCTGTTCTGCCTTCTCATTGGTTGTAAACCTAAACACATGACTGCCTTGTCACTGCCTGTATGTACCGCCCTCCAGGTCCTTAAAGGCTTGCGCCACCACCACCATGCACTTGCTATGGCTCTAATAGCTCTGACCCCCAGGCAACTTTATTTATTAACATACAATTAAATCACATTTCAGTACAAGTAAAATACCACCACATTATAATATCAATAGGGTGTTTTATTAATTCTTGAAAAGAAGAACACCTTTCTGATACTTCCTTCATATCAACAAAGTTCTACTCATGGATACAGCTGTGTGGCCCCCAAATACCTAAGAATGTTTGACTACTCCATGGAATACATCACTCAGAATCCAAGGGATTTCATTTGGACATCCAATAAATGATTACAACTACACTGTCTTCATAGACAGTCTCTATAATTCTTCCTGAATTTAGAATTAAAATTAAAAGCAAATTATTTTTCAACATGATAAGCGTCTCATATTTTAAGATCTATATAGTCAGTTATTTTATAAAAATATTTTAATATTCTTATATGTATATAATATGTTTAGATAAAATCTACCCCTCACCAGCACTTTCTCCACTATTCAAGGCCTCACCTGCACTTTTTCCTCCCAACTTCCTGTGGACTACATGATCAAGACTTGCATAAGATCGAGCCAGCTAATCTCCCAGCACAAATCGTGGAGAGCCCTGTGAAGTCTCACTGCTCTCTGAGGACTCACTGACAACAGACGGCTTCTGGGGGAAGCTGTAGGCAGTTTTCTTCAAGGATGTGGCCCCTAAGAGGCTACTTGGTTTCCAGAAGATAATTCTATACCCATGCACATACATGCAACACTCAATGGACTCAGTAAATGTTAGATCATTTTATAAGTACACAATGATTAATATTTTAAAATTCAAGGTAAGTGCTTTGAAAGTTTAAGTTTATTAAGAAACTAGTACCTTTTTGTGTAAATTTCAAAGAAACTACCCAGCATCATTTGTTTATCATAGAAATCTGACATCTGATGAGGAAGGACTCATGGTTGTTCTGCTGTGTGGACCTCAAGAGAGAGGCTTTCTTTGACCTCCATTTTCCCTGTGCTTTCTCCTTCCTCTTGTCCCTCCTTTTGCCCTTCCTCCTCCTCCTCCTCCTCCTCCTCCTCCTTTGTCTGTCTTATACTCCCATTTCTACTGGCATTTTAATGATTATTTAATCTATTGAGTATCATATTGTAGTGATGCTGGCTAGGTTCAGTTTTTTTGGCATAAATTCTATTCATTTTCTCTTTTTATAGTTGTGTGCATATTAAAGTTTGCTCTAATATTAGGAATGTACCGATCCTATTCTACATTCCTAGGTTATATAAATGAAAAAAACCTTGTATTTTATTCATGTCACACTGTATATGTGATGCTTTCATGCTGAATTGGGAAGGTTGAAGCTCTGGTGAGGACAAGAAAAATATATATTGTATTTTGTTTTTGAATTAATGATTACCTCTGTTGCTGGAGAAGCAGAATTTTCCTTAGCATATCTTTTGATTCTTGTTCTGACAGACTGCTGTATAACATATTTAATGAACATGACATAGTATGTAGTCAGAATTCCTGACAGTGCTGAATAAATATTCATCACATTAAAACAGACACTGCTTATTCTATTCCCTCCATCATTAAAGGAGCTTGTATACTTAATTCATCGTCTTATGTTTACAATGAACACTCAGGATCCTTATGATGGGAAGTGTCACTGGGTTTTTTTTTTCTTTTCTCTAAAATAAATTCATTTTATATACCCAGATGATCAATTGTATTTAGGATTTGGCTTATATAAAGTCAAATAACAAGTGAGAATGCTGAAGAATCAATCACATGCTTGGGTTGGCCAATTCATGCACTTGCTGTGGATCATACATTGTGGTAAACTGTTCTGTTTTTAAAATTTTAATATTCACTGATGCGTAGGGTTCCTCCTCCAAAATGCAGCATACACAGAAGAGAAATATGACACTAAGATCAGGCAACTACTGGCAATCCTGAACTACTGACCCATCAGTAAATTTAAAATGAAAATGAAAAGAAATGATAACATATGTTGTTTTAATTTAATAAAAGCAAAACTATTAAATTATTTAGATTAGTAATTTTCAAGGGAGATAGTTTTGGCTAAGCTGATGTAAAAGATACAAGAAATTAAACGTAGGCTTTGAAGTGGATCATGTACAATAACTTTGGAAATGCTGACTTTTTTCCATATAAAAGAACAATTTGTGTATAGATTCATGATAAATTCACCACCTCCTTTTCAAATAAGATAATGTCAACATGAAAAGAAGAATTGAATAGTATTTTAAGGTATCAATATCATGTTTATTTACTTTGAAGTTTTTTTTTTTTTGAGACAAGATCAGACAGTCCAGGTTTGGCCTCAAACTCTGGAATTCCTGCCTCCACTGTCTAAGCATTCAGATCAGAGATATGTGTCTCTATATCTATCTTCAGCAATATTCTTTAAAAAATGCTTTAAGATATTCTTTAAAAGTTCAGATGTAAAACATCCATAAGCTCTTGTGTTTAAGTGCTTGATCCTAGCTTGTGGTGGTACTTTAGGACAGGGGGACTAGCTATAGGAGGTCGGTCACTGGTTGTGGAGCTCTGACGGTTATGCCTGCTTCTACTTCTCTTCTCCATTCTCTGTTTCCCAAGACCAGGTACCACTTGCTCCCGATGACACAGACTTGGCCTCTCCCTCCACTGTATTGTTCTATCTATGATGGACTAAATGCTTTGAAAATGTGAACTCAAGTAATTCTCTCCCAACTTATGATGTTCCTGTTGGGTATTTCATCACAAGAATGAGGAAAGAAATAACACAATGCATAGTTCAAGAGGAAAGGAAGAGGATGTCATCAGTGCAGTTTTGAAACATGGGTATTAGAAATCTACCTACCACTTATACTGGATTTCTTCACCTACTTAGCTTCCTTAAAAACAGGAACAGGAATCTTTTATTGGAATGAATTTCTGATAAAAGTCCTAGCACAAAGAACAACATTGTTAAATCTCTCTAAGCACATTTGATTGATGTACTGTTCAAGGGGTAATTAATTCTAGTTAATTTATGAGTACCATGGAGTTCAACAAGCAAGGCATCTAAATTTTTCATTGCAAATAAAAAATGAATATAGGCCGGGCGGTGGTGGTGCACTCTTTTAATCCCAGCACTCGGGAGGCAGAGCCAGGCGGATCTCTGTGAGTTCAAGGCCAGCCTGGGCTACCAAGTGAGTCCCAGGGAAGGCTCAAAGCTACACAGAGAAACCCTGTCTCGAAAAACCAAAAAAAAAAAAGAATATAAAATAGAAACAATAATAGGTATTGTTATTGAATTTTTTGTTGTCTAAACACTTTTACATTATGTCCAGGCATTCAAACAAAGAATCCTCTCAACAATCTTAATAAAAAAAGAGCATCCTCTGTTTTCATATTTATAGATGAGAAGAAATAAAAGTTACTTATATAATCTTATCCAGTAGCAAACAGCATGCTAATATCACCCCAAATATTTGCATCAAGTATTTTACTCAGATATTAGCACTTTAATCACTGACACACCATAGAAGTTTTGATTCATTAAGTATGAAGTTTATGACTAAAATCACTTGATATCACCAAGAAAACATTATGAGTGTATTTTTCAGAATTCAAATTCTTACTCATTTATGAGTCTATTGTCTTCATAGTTGCTGCTTTCACTGGATTCCTAATATGCCTGTTCTCACATGAAATGAAACTCAGACCTAAAAGCTAAGCATAACCTCTCCTCAAAGAGCCAAATTACTAACTATGGTGATATTTTATTTGTGCTGAAATGTGATTTTTATTTGTATGTTAATAAATAAAGTTGCCTGGAAATCAGAGGCCAAAGTGAGCCATAAGCAGAGTCTGGTGGTGGTAGCACATGCCTTTAATCTGATCACATGTCAGGCAGAGTCTCTGTGTGGTCAAGGACACAGCCAAGCATGGTGACACGAATCTTTAATCCCAGTACCAACCATAGAGACTTGGAGGTCTGTATAGACAGGCAGTGATGAGGAAGTCATGCAGTTGGGTTTAGAGCTAATGAGAACACAGAACAGAAAGGCAATAAAAACACAAGTTAGGCAGGAAGAGGTCTCTATCTCTGGGGAAGCTACTGCTGGTGGTAAGATAAGGTAGTCGTGGCTCTTGCTCTGATCTCTTTGGCTATTAACTCTGTATTTGGCTCTTTGTTTCTTATTTAATAAGACTGTTTAGAAATTCATCTACAACTAACAAGTTATTGGAAAAATTATCTTTATCTAATATCTTTAATTGAAATGTAAGGACTCAATCAATAATACTAAAAGCTTCAAATCTACTAGCCAGTTAGTATATATCAAATACTTAAACAAGTAAAGTACCCAGTCTTGAGCAACACAGCATGGTTAAGAAGACGGATACTAAACAAAGCATTCATTATAATGTACTTCTCTGGGTTATGTCAGTGGTAGTGGTGGATAACATGGGGAGCAATTAAGGTGTTGCTTTAGGCATGGGGTAGTGGCTGGATCTAGAAATTCTGAGCCTGATTATTGGGATTAAGTTAGTAGACAACAATGCCTATGTTCAGCCATGGGAAATGATCTGAGTTTTCTTTGAAGAAAAAACAGCTGGGTATAAAAAAAAAATGTGTTACACAAGTATCCAATATTGTTCTTGTTGTCTTGTTTTATTTACTGTTGTTAAATTATTAATTATCAATGCTATAATGAGATCCTTTATATGCTTGGAAGATCCTATATTGTTGGTTCTCAGAAAGCCAGAGAAAAAACAAAACAGATCAGGAAAATGCTGTTAAATTTGTTTGCTTTCTTTTCCTTATTTTGTATTTGTTTTATGAAAGGATATCACTGTGTAACTCAAGCCAGTCTTCAATTTGATATACTTTTGTTTTTTTTTTTGTTTTTTTTTTTCGAGACAGGGTTTCTCTGTGTAGCTTTGCGCCTTTCCTGGAACTCACTTGGTAGCCCAGGCTGGCCTCGAACTCACAGAGATTCACCTGGCTCTGCCTCCCGAGTGCTGGGATTAAAGGCGTGCGCCACCACCTCCCGGCTTTGATATACTTTTGTATCCATCTACCAAGGACTGGGAATACAGGCATGAATCACAATACCCAGCTTTATATTGACAACTTTTAAAACTGTACAATAAAACATTTGTCATTGTCTATGACCCTCCTTAATAAACCATACTTGCTATTAACTTACCATCTTGTGTTTACTGTTAAGCCATTATTAAGTAGAGAATGCATTGATTAAATATTTAGATTTTGTAACTAAACTAGTTCTCAAATGTACACAAACTGTATATATATATATATATATATATATATATATATATATATATATATATATACACATATGAATAGCTTTTCCCATGTTTAGAAATGCAATGTAAATTCAGAAAATTATTTCTAATGCCGTAAACTTATAAAACATCCTCTTAAACTCTGCATAATTTGCTATTTCGCTTATAGATTATATAAATTAGTATTCTGCTCATCTTTCTATGTTATTCTCAACTGCTATTTAATGAAACAATTTTAGCTTATGAAATATATCTTAATTTATTAGAAAGGAATCTAAATGGTTCAACATGTTGCTTTATACAGAAGGAACAAGGGGAAATTATGATAAAATTGGTTCCCATGAGCATAGAACTCAATAGCTAGGAAGACTTCTGCAAACATTGCTAAGAATTCTTTACAAAATACTAGTTGGGGTTTAGAGAAACTCTATGTTTTCTGACTGTTAGAAAACATGTTTCTAGAGTCTAAACAACATGTTTAAGAATATAGAAATTAGAATTTATATAATTATACTTAATTCTCAGTACTTAGCCAACTACAACCTTATATATATATATATATATACATATATATATATATATATTTTTTTTTTTTTTTGGTTTTTCGAGACAGGGTTTCTCTGTGTAGCTTTGCGCCTTTCCTGGAACTCACTTGGTAGTCCAGGCTGGCCTCGAACTCACAGAGATCCACCTGGATCTGCCTCCCGAGTGCTGGGATTAAAGGCGTGCGCCACCACCGCCTGGCCCAACCTTATATTTTTATATCAGAATTTAAGTATATGTGAAAATAAATCCAAATTAATAAAAAAATAAATGACTGCTTTAGAAAGTACCCACAGCTCAGATTAGATTTTGTGTGTGTGATACAAAATGACAGAGATTTGCTATGATGTCTGCAAAGTAAATCATATATATATATATATATATATATATATATATATATATATATATATAGTTTATACACACACAAGAATAGACCCCATTTGTCCCAGTTAGTTTTACTTATCTTTGTAACATAGCTTAGAGTCATCTGAGAGGAAAGCTTTGATTAAGGAATTGCCTAGATCAGATTGGCCTGTGGGTATATACATGGGGGATTGTCTTGATTATGAGCTGGTACAGGTTGGACTGCTATGTGTGACATCATTCCTAAAGTGGTGGTCCTGGGCTGTACAAGGAAGCTGGTGTAGCTTGAGTGTGAGCAAGCCAGCAAGCAGAGTTCTTCCATAGTTTCTGTTCTAAGTGTCCACTTGAATTGCTGACTTCCCTCAATGATGGGCTGTGATATGGAAATGTAAGCCAAATAAATCTTTTGTATCTCTCAGTTGATTTTGGTCATGTTTTTGGTCACAGCAACACAATGAATCTAGAATATGTTTCCTCCAGTGTCTTTCCCTTCTGTCTTCAAATGGATATATTCCTAGGTTTTATTTTGTAAGTGATTCCTAACTTGACTCCCCATCCCAAAGTTTAGAAAGTAAATTTTTGATTTGACAATCTTACAGTACTTCACTTAGGAATTCTACAAAAATCTTTGTTGCTGTGAATCTGAAATACAGAGGAAAATGATCTTTATCTATCAATACGGTCACTGATAATAAATGAACAGAAACATTTTTTAATTAGCTACTATGTGCTGTGTATCATTCTGACAATTACCTCTAGATATAGAAATCATGTTAAATATATAGAAATGCTGTTATAGACTATCAGGTATTAGGAAATTGTCTGAAGAGCTCCTTGGGAAACTATAAGTTTTGTTTGTAGTAGGAAGGTTTCACCAGTCCTGCCAGGCCCATGGTCCCACAGCTGCTTGTAAAATAATTACTCAGAGGCTTATATTAATTATCAATTGCATGGCAAATGGCAGGCATATTGCTAGCTAGCTCTTATAACTTGAATTAAACCATTTTCATTAATCTATGTTTTGCCATGTTCCATGGGTTACCTATCTGCTGGTAAGTCGTTCCTTGGGTGGCAGGCTGGCGACTCTCTGCCTCTCCTTTCTCTTCCTGTCTATCTCCCTTTGATTTTCCTGCCTGGCTTCATCCTGCCCTGCCATAGGCCAAACAGCTTTATTTATCAGCCAATCAGAGCAACATATATTCACAGCATACAGAAAGACATCCCATAGCACTTCCCCTTTCCTATATAATCAAAAAGGGAGGTTTTAACTTTAACATAGTAAAATTATATACAATAGAACAGTTATCAAGCAGGAATTACAATTATCTAGTCCATTTGTATTTGGCAAAATTAAAGAAAATATTCTATCTATCCTATAATTATGAATCTAAAGTTTCATGTCTAATTTATCTTTTATCATAACCAAGGAAAATTATAATTATAACTATCTAGTCTTCAACTACATTAAAGACCTCTGAAGGATATATTACCTAAATAAACAGGAAGTGAATTGTAAGCAACTTCAAAAAATCTAGAATGACAGAGACAGCTGGCTGCCTAGACAGTCACCCAAAGTTCCTCTATAACATTGAGACATCCATCTTCAGCCTATAGGCTTAGGGTCTTTCAGTCACTTCTCTGTGTCCTGTAGAATGTCTTGTCTGGCAGTTTCTACTGTGAAGCAGGAACCTAAAGAATCATCTCATCTTGCAAAGTTCAGTGGTCACCTTCTATGGGTACTGCATGTCCAGTGGATACAACGTTTTTTCAAGCAGTCCAGGCAGAAACAGTTTCTTGCTCAAATGGCTATTTTTGCTAAGAAGAAGATAAACTCCATATTACTTTGAAATAATTGGTACTGCCAGGAGCAGAGGTGTCTCATTGTCCAGGAAAGTCTAAGTTTTTAAAACATTTTAAATGCCATATTCTGTATGTCCCTGAAGGGTTTGAAGATGACCTGTCTATGTAAAATATATCTCTCCTTGATCTTGAAAACATACCTAATATGACAAGTTTGATTGTAATGACTAACTACTAACTTTCATTTCTTTATATCCCAATAGTTGGTAATAGTAACTTTCAAGGATTAACAAACTGCATTACATTGTTAAATGAACTATATAGGTATAACATCCTGAACAAGATTAGAAATATACATACAGCATTTTCTAGCAAAATCAATCTCAAATTTGTATCAATATACATAATTTATATAAAATATACAAAAATATCTAATCCAATGTAAAATATTTAAAACTAGTAGTTGTATTTTAAAAGTAGATTCCATAATCTACCTTTTTATCTATATCATATTTATGTCCTCTTTTTTCTTTTTTGAGTAGATTCAATAATCTAGCCTTTATTCTATCATTTCTACATCTTTTTTTTTTCAGAGTAGATTCAATAATCTACCTCTTACCTATAATGGAGATCAGAGGAATAGGAACAGCCATATGTATAGAAGTCAGGCAATGATAGCACATGCCTTTAATCACTTGGCAAGCAGGGATCTATCTGGCCCTATATGAGCTCAAGGCCACCCTGGGAGCGGAACCAGGCATGGTGGTACACACCTTAAATTCCAAACTAGTTAACCATGGAGGTCTGGATGTCTATACAGACAGACAGGAAGTGACAGAGCTGGACAGAAAGAAGAAGTGATGTACCTGGACAGAGAGAGCAAATCAGATGGCAGAACAGCAAGGCATATAGGCCTGAGTAGACAAGAATTAGCTTGTCTTTTGGAAGCTGTGGAGTTGGTAAGGTGAGGTTAGGTGTAGCCTTCCGTATTTCCCTAATCTCTCAGGTTTTCACCCCTATATGTGGCTCCATGTTTTTTATTTAATAAGACCATTTAGAAATTTGTCTACGTGTGTTAGTTTTTGAAAATAAGGTCTTTTATGCTTCAGTTATTGTTTTCTATATTGGTAATCTATATGACATTTATTTCTCAACTGTAATATATTATATAAGACTGTTTTCACAAACAAGTAGGATTACTGGGTGTGGTAGGATGCTTGATGATGAATCTGATGACCTGAGCTCAGTCTTCAAAGCAACACAGTAGAAGGAGAGAACTGACTCTTGACCTGCACCAGTGTGGGAGTGTGACCATATAAACATGCTCATACACAGTAAATAATCATAAAATTAAAAAAAAATACTGTGAAGATGTACATGGTGTAAGATTTTAAGAAATGAAATATATGCATATCCATATATGAGCACATAAACATCATGTGCTCACATTGTATATTTGTACATCTACAATGTGATAAATTCTGTTATTTCAGTAACTGTAGATTACTAACAAAGTTATATTTGGGACTAAGTAATTATGTGGGGTCTGATCACATATGGGCTCAGTTCCCACCTACTAGGTTCGTGACCACTGCTCTAAGCCTATACTTCTTTATCTAGGAACTAGCAATAAAAAAATTTCTTATGGCACTCTTGGGAGGATAAGAGTCAAAATATGAAGATTGCAGAAAACTTCAATAAGCCACTGAGCAGTTCAATCAATCTCCTAACCATTTATAGTTAAACACAGCTAAACTTCCTATGTGGCAACCTTATAGAGAGCTGGAAATTCCTATTTATCACTTGACTGGGAGGTGCTATATTATTACCAAAGTAATTTAGCATTGTTTAATGTAAAAAAAAAGAAGATAAATTGTTCAACTGCTATGTTATCACCATCAACTTCTTCAGCAAATCTCTAAAGAATATAGAGCCAAAGCAACTTGGGGAAAATGTTTCAAAGAAATTGAAATGAGCAGAAAGTAAGTAAATATGATTTTTTTTTTTAATATTTAGCTTTTGGAAACTCATAGTAAACTCACCCAAGTAAGAAATATATATTAAGCTAATATAATCAATATCAATTGGCTATTGGTTTTCAATTGCATTATTGTTATCATACTTGGCATACTTATGGTATTTATTATTATTCAGATGATCACACATATTTGATTTGAATTTGGGGCTAAAACTAGAATTCTCCTAAAGCACTACAGCTCAATTGTCAATGGATAAATGCATTGCACCCAATAAAGTCTGAGTCCCCAAACCTCTCTTATATAAACTGTAGTTAATTATTTTGCTTTCTTTTATCAACATTTTGCTTTTTGTTGAGCATTGGTTGACTGTTGGGAGACAGTGTAGTCCATGGTGCTCCCAAATTCCAATAGTCCAGTTGTTCTCTTGGGTGGCTATAGTAAGACACTGATAAGAGTTTCATGGTCTAACTAGAAGTGCTCTTCTGATCCACTGTAGTAGGACAGGCCCGTAGGGGCGAGGAAATTGACTCAGATAAGTTGCCAAGGTATGCACATAATGTACTCCTTATGAGCCAACCTGTGGTCTGCCTGAAAGCCTAGCAGAGGGAGCTGTCAGAGTTCCTGGTCACTGTCAGAGTTCCTGATCATGCCTAGCCAATGAGGGACAACCACACAACACCACCAGATGGCCTTCAACTGACTCCCAGTGTCTGTGCCCTTGACAACACACATTCTCACCTCCTCCCCATGAGGAGAGTCAGCTTCCTTTCATGTAAGAATGTTGTTCAAGTCTTAGATGGTCTTTTAATAAAAAAAACCTTGGTACCAGATATTGGGGTAAAAGCTGAAAGATCAGAGAAGCAGAGCAAGCCATAGCTACCTCCTATTACCTCACCAACTCCAACTGACTGAAATCCTCTGAAATTTCACACAAAAGGATCTCAGCTGAACTGCTTTAGTTCCTGTTTCCTCAGGCTTTGTATACCTTTCTCCTCCATGCTGTCACTTCCTGGGATTAATGGCATGTGTGTTTCCCAGTACTGAGATTAAAGGTGTGTGCCACCACTGCTTGGCTCTGTTTCCAGTGTGGCCTTGAACTCACAGATCCAGACAGATCTCTGCCTCCCAAGTTATAGGATTAAGGGTGTGTGCCGCCACTGTCTGGCTTCTATGTCTAATGTAGTGGCTGGCTCTGTTCTCTGATCCTCAAGAAAGTTTTATTAGGGTACACAGTATATCACCACATAAGAATATACCCCACCTACTTTACCTGGGGAGGGATATTCAATTTGTTTCCAATGCTTGCCTAAAATTTCAACATGTATAGCTGATACTTATGATAATTGTGTTAATAATGATAAATTCACCCTTCTAAAGGAGATGCTAACAGTGATGGTTGGTGCTTACACTATTTACATGTGTTTTATGGCAATATGTTCAGTGTGCTTTATGAACTGACAGGCAGGAGATACTTTGATTGACAGAAAAGTTTGTCCACTATGAACCAGTGCAAAAGTTATGATTTGACTAAAGGCTCTTGCTTCATTGTTATGCCCGCTATTTAGAGAGGAATACTAAGTTCTTCTGTTTTACAATGTTTTTCCAGGTTTCCTACAAAAAATATAATTGCAAGTGAACGTAAAATAAGGATAAAATGTTTGAGGGTTGATATGGAAATATAGGATATAGATATGATAGGATTAATGGTGTGCCTATATTTCCATATCAGAGGGTCTAGAAGAAAAAACTAAAACCCTTGGTTTCAAATATAATGTGTTTGACATTGGTTCTATTCATTTTTGCCTGTAGTGAACACTGGCTTGGTATGTTTTATATGAATATAAGCAAAATAAAAACATTTATTTGAGGATTATTTTTATATTCATTTCCATTTTCCTCTATTATAAAAAGATTTAATGTCAGCCTTTATTTTTTTCCCTTAGAACAGCAAAATTAAGAGAATCCACAAAAACTATCTGAAAAGCAAAAGAGTTAGTTCACTTTTACTTAAAATGTTTTCTTAAAACCTTCAAAGCAGACATCCATCCCCATCATTTAGAAGATGCGTAAGTAGCAACAGTATTTCCTCTTCACTTAAAAGCCCAGATATTTTATAGGCCTGAGAAGCAATTTCGAGGTGAGCAGTAATCATTGGCCCTAATAAAGGCAGATTGCTGTGTGCCTCTTTTCTCCCATCTCCCTTCCCTGTGACCTTTATGCATCTATACTGTGCAGGCTATTCTTACCCCCACCATAAAATTGTCCAGCCATTTCTCACACTCATTTGTATGATTTTCCTTAATGGCCCAATGTGTCGTGTAATTCTACAGGGTCCCTCCACTCAGCTGGATCCGCCTGAAATCTCACTCGTGATTTCCTTTGTCAGTTCATACTGTCTTTCTCCTTTTGTTTCTTGAATTCCTAGAAGCTTCCAGGGGAACGGCTGTGTAGCAGGGTAAGCCAAGGGAATACCTTACATGCTTTACATCAATGCAGCATCCTTTCTTCCCCTGGGGGGTGTCATTGTGAATCATAATTGGGTGCTTCAATGATGGGACCAAATTAGAAACTAAACCCAAGTGTTTGAAGAAGACTGGAACACACACATTCATGCCTTGTGCCAATTGTGCTGTGTACCCGAGAATTAAAAATAAAAACAAAATTAAACTCTTTCAAATGCGATTGCTAATGATTTTAAATTTTCTTATCTTTTTATTTTTTTGCTGTAAGCCAGATGTGCTGGGTGAAAGCAGCAGCCATGGAAGAGCGTATTCAGTGAAAACCTAGCCTTCCTTAAGAACTGTGACTTTTTTTTCCAACAGTGTAGCACAGTTTTATTTACACTGTGGACATTAGGATATGCAAGTGCTGTTTTACATTACAGTGCTTGTGACTACCAGCCAGAGAAATGCCCAGTGTTATGCTACTGCTACCCTAAGCATTGATTAAAAACTGTGTAGTTCAGGAAGCCTGACAGGGATTCAAAGAAGGAAATGTAAACTTGAAGGTCCCAGAAAACAGTGACATTTCACTCCATAAAGCTGCCAATATTTTAATCCTGAATGTAAATCATTTTTATCAGTACACTTCCATATCTTAATTTGTGTACCAAGGAAAATACTCAGTTGTGTTAAGGTCAATAAATAACAGTATGCTATTAATCGCCCGTCACTGTTCTTGTGAGACAGTAAGCATTTTCCTTTTACCTCGGTCCCCACTGTCTACACCATCCTGAGATAGACCTCTAACATATATTTTTCATTTTCCCTTAGTGAACAACCTAACTTTCATTATTTTGTTATTTAGAATCTTTACTTTCCCTGCTTAAGTGATGTCTTTGTCAATGATAACATTGTACTCATTTAAAGTGATGACTGATATGGTAATAGATCCAGTGTGATTGAAAGCAACCTTTGTCATTAAGAAGGCCAGATCCACAAACTGTGTATTGGTCGGAATTTGCTCATTATTGGAGACCTTTCATAGTCATATTGACTTGCTGTCCAAATGTCATTATTTACCTGATGCTTCCATTGTTTAAGCAGTATAGACATTGCTATTGAATTTTGCATCTCCCAATATTTGTCCTAAAATATATATGTCTCAATTATGCGATGCCAAAGTATGTAACAAACATTTTAAGTTGCAAAACGTGTATTTAAGTTTCTAGAAAGAAAAAAACAAGTATGGCTATGGGTACTATGCCTTTATCCCTTTACTATATTCTTAATTTTGAAATATAGCTTTGGGCCACTTTTATTTGAAAACCACATCAAAGCACTGGAATGATAAATATCTTACTATTACTCAAGAATTTGGCTTAGTTACATTTGCCTTTGAATAAAGTGTGTAAAATGGTATGTTACTAGTTCCGTGACATGTTAGTGTGTGGGGACAGTTAGCTGTGCCTTCTAAATAATAAAATTACCCCTTGAAAATTTACCCTCTGGTTTACAGAGACTCTGTTGTACTCAGAAAGACCCTTACTCCTATCAGTGTTGGGACCATATTTGATCCCCAATGTCTATGAGCAGATTTAGAATATTTTCCCAATGCTTTTCATTGTGCCTAGTAATTGATGGGTGATCTGTACATTTTTGTTGGTTTGAAGACTCTAACCTGTTCAGGGCATTCAGAACAGAGAAGCCTAGAGGACTGTTGTTTTCAAGTGACACTTGTAGGAAAGAAACACTCCTAAATTACCTGAGCGAAAGTCTGGCCATTGATTGTCCTGAGGAAAAAGAAGTGATAATAGCAGAAAATACATTCTCCTAACTCTATTCACCCAAGGATTTAACCCTGTGTGCTCTCAGTTGTTAGAGTGAGTCTCCTTTTTGGTTGTGAGCCTAGCCTTTAAGGGCTGAGCCATCTCTCCAGCCCGTGAGTCTCCTTTTTAAATCAATCTCCGTTGAATTTATGGCCAACTAATTTTTTCCTATTATGTTGTATGTTTTCTCTTTTAAGTTTGTGAATAGATTCATCACCCATTTCTTCACTAAAGATTTGGTAATTGTCCAAAGACTTGTGTTTTCTACTTTTTGGCTGAGGTGCTTGAAAGTTGTGGTCATTAATTAATCCTCCCCTGCCCCCGTGTCTGTCAATACTTCATTTGCTATGTCTTCCCTATGCAGACCTTGTTTCTACATCTCCAACCCAGCTCCGGATAGCCAATACCACTCTCTTCCTAACTGGGCATTGGGCTTGAGTATCTCTTCTCATCTTCTACTCTCATTTCACTCTGCAGCTGGCCTGTGATCATATTACTCAAAGGCTTGCATTTGCTTATAACATGAAATTCAAACTCACTATACTAGCATTCATGTCATCCCTTGTTTTGGTCCTAACCTATAATTTTAACTTTATCTCTTCTGTCTATTTCATATTAACTCAATCTATACACTGTATCCAGCATGGGATGCTCCTTTCCATTCTCCAATGTTCAGTTACATGCCATTCTCTAAAGCAATTTCATTTCCCCATTTTCACCAGGATAAACTCAGCATATCTTTCAAGTGCTAATCTTTCAGAAGTCTTTCCTGACTTCCCAAGGTAAACGCAACCATTCCAATAAGCTTCCAGGTGATTGGCAGCACAATGCACATCTTTATACCCTTCCTCAGTTTGACCTGAAGTTAAGATGTCATGGCACTCCATTTTCCCCCCCAGTAGTTAGAGGAGCTTAATGGCATGTGTTTTCTGTAGCCATATGTCTCCACTCTTGTCATGGACCAGGCATGGTTTAGTGCTCTGCTAACTCTGTCCTGCAATTATCAAATTTTGAACATAACATTCAGTTAAAGTGGGTGAGAAGGACATACAAAGGGATGAGGGACTCAAGAACATTGCAGGCTTTATTCAGAAAAAGAATAAAGGGGTCGCTTGTATTAGGAAGCAGAGCCTCTTATCTGCTCACAGGCTAGATTAGTTAGAAGGCAGAAAAGGCAATAAATAGATTGGAGTTTTACATTTACCTCCATTCACACTAAAAAGAGAGGTGTCTCTGTATAAGGCTAAAAGGAGACTTCAGCTGTGGGAATAAGCATAGATATTTTGGAAATGGTTTGATAATATGTCAGTTCAACTAAGTAGCCTTCTTAGGTTGGTTACCAGGGCCTCAGATCTTTTTATCACTGGTTTTGAACCAGGTTTACAGTATTTGTAATAAATTTCGTCTTGTAATGTAATCCCCAAATCCAGTTAGTGAGTATAGGCTACCTTTATAAAAGATGTGCTACCTTTACACCAATGGGCACATCTTGCCTAGCAGGTTGGTATTATAGCTCATAAAATTGACAGCTGGGGTGGATCTTCAATACCTTTACCCTGTAGCAGCCTGCACAGCACCATCCTGCAACATGAGAGCCTATGGCTGCACAAGATGTTGAGGATAAGGGATGGAAAAACTCAGGGAACAAGGCTGAAAATGGGCCAAAAAGAATATAAGGACTAGAAGATGGGAGATGAGCTGTGAAAATCTTTTTTAAGAAGGTCAGAGCCATGATAACCATTAACTTTCAGCAGCTGTGAATACTGAAACTGTGTTCACAGAAGTCAGGCCATATTAACAGTCAGCAACCGGGAGGCAGTAACTCATCAGGCCCCGCCACTTACTGCTGATTTATTGGCAACCAACAGACTGTAGGAGAGTGGAAAACACGGTTTTCTGCTGTGTTGCTACTGGTGAGCTCACCAGCCTGTCCTGTCTAGTTCCAAACTCACAGGCCACAAAGATGACCCTAGTTAAACTCTACAGGAAAAGAAGATTTCCAGGGAGGAGGGGCTAATAACAGTGGTGGGATGGAGCTGGGGATAGTGACACTAGAATACATAGTGTGCTTATATGAAATGCTGAAAAAAACCAAAATTTACTAATAAGGAAACACATGACTAAATACATGAATAAAAATAAATTAAAGAGGGATAAGGAGATGGAACAAAAGTTTTCATTATTGACCCCTATTTGGCTTTTGCTAGTGGTAGCAAGAGACATAGTCTGTGTAGTATATCAAAGAGCAGCAGACTTACACACCTCATCCATGGGCAGCCATTACAGGGTGGAAAAGGCAAGATTCTAGGAAACCAGGTTCTGTTAGCCCTGGAACCAGGCACTATAGTTCAAGAAATTGTAATTGTTTAAGCAAAATGAGGATACTTACAAAATGGCCTGGACATGGCTAATTCCTTAAAATCTCTTGTTGCATTAAGCCTTACAAACTGTAGTCATGCCTATAGCAAAGTAGTCATTTAATACATATGTTAAAGAAAATACTGTTTGAATTTTAAGAACATTTTTTTCCATCTCTGAAACAAAATCGAAACAAAAATCTAAATTAGTTGATATTTAGAAATATAACTGCATCGATGCTTGATAAAAACAATCTTCAGGTGAAGTCTTTAGAACAATAATTTTATTTCAGTGTGTTACCATGAAAAAAATAAATGACCACAATTTATGGAGATTGGATTTTTTAATCTACAAAATAAATTAGTAATCACTTTAATTTTTAGGAATATGGATTGAGATATTTATATTTGACCTTAAAATAGGTAATGTATATTCCTTCAACCATTTATGAAATATATTTACATTGATTTAATTACTTAAAAAGTGAACAATGTATTTATCTGTGACTCACTCCTCTTTCAACTCAGTTACTGGTCACTAAGTTGTAAGGTTTTCTTGAATTTTCTGGCACAGGATTGGAAGAATCCTTGTATAGTTATTTAGACAAAGAGCAATTAAATGGGACTGTATAGAATTTGGTAATTAAAGGGAAGGCTCCCAACCCTTAGATAGGCCTGAGTTGCCCATCATATTTAGTATTTTAAATATTAGAACAGAATTTTCCTCCCTGACTTACTGGAGAAATGCTGATCAAGAAATATTTCCAGACCATTGGTCTTTTTCATTATCTGCAGATTTTGTTTTGTTTTGAGCACATACTCAAGGCTAAGTTCTCTTTGTTTAGTATTCACAGTAGGAGAACTACTTCAAGGACAAGTCATTGAGAGCACACCCTGTGAACTTGCTGTCTCTGCTCTGTATAAAAGCAGTAAGGACCATTGTGTACTGTATCCACTGGTATTCCCATAGCAATATCCTTCTCTTCATATATTAGGATTTATATATTTGTATTTTACAGTTTAATTGCCTTGATTCTCTGTCTTACGATTCAATCAGGTGTAAAAATTAATGAGAAAAGATGAATTTTATTTGCTATCATATCAGTTAGAGATGTATGAATTTAAGATTTATTGTAAGCGAACAGTGAATTGTTATGAATTTAGATCCTAAATTTCTAGGTGTTTAGAAGTTCTAATTAATTACCATATATGTGAATTTCCATATATATATATATATATATATATATGATATTTGAAATTTCTAGGTATGCAGTGAAACAGTGAGTTTAATTAAAACTCATTGTTCATCATCCACAAAATATTTCAGTTTTGTATTTAAAAATTTTATTGCTATAGATAAATGTAATATTTCTAAGAAAGTAACCATATCTTTCATCTCACTCTACATAATAAAACATAAGAGATTTATTTTGAAAATAACCACAATTCTAAAATAAATGATAAGTATGAATATTTACAGCAAATATGGTAGTGCAAGCCTTTGATCCCAGCACTTGGGAAGCAGAGGCAGACAGATCTCTATGGTTGAGGCTAGCTTAATTTACTTAGGATTTTCCAAGTTAGCCAGGGCTGCATAGTGAGAGAATGTCTTAAAAAAAAAAGACAAGTATACAAATTAAAGATTTTCTACTACTTGTGTTTCATTTTATTTATACAGATTATTCTAGCTGGCCTGAAGTAAACTTAACTATGAGAGTCAGAGACATATGTAGAGAGAAATGCTATGTTGTGACAAATTCAATGATAATGAGACATCTGACATTAAAACTGAGGGGACATCCCAGTGGTAATTTTAACAACCTGGATATTTATTTATTATTTTTTATAATTATAAATATTTTCTGAAACTGTACTCAATGAGAAAGATAATCTTTAACAAGCTTAGTAGAAAGCCTGTGGTTCAGAATTTAATGGCTTTTTAAAGTAGAACTATTTAAAAGAGGAGTCAAAACAATATCTTTAAAACAAGAATGCCCAATAGATTGGATTGGAGTGAGAGAGAGGTATGTCAGTAACAACGTATTAGTGATATAAAATAATGTAATCATAGTGTAACTTAAAATCTATACTCTAACCCATGGTGTGCTTGGATATTATTGCCTTTACATTTAAGACCATTCAATTGAATTTCTTCTAATATACTCTTAATGTTTTCCTAATCAAAGATAACTTTGAATTTCTTATCTGAAGAGGGCATGGTATTCAGAGAAGAGAGAGGAGGTAACCTCTGAAAAAACTGTCACAAGTATGAAGCAAAAATGTTTTTCAGTAAATAACAATAATTAAAAAAAAATCTCCCTCTGTACAGGGTAATTAGTCAGTTCTCTAATGTTGCCTTTTCAACAAGCATTTAAAAATAATCTCACTGGAAACTAGGTGGTGCAGCACCACCTGTATGCTAATAACATTGGCTAATGTCTTTCTTCTTGATAGCACATGACTTGAGTAATTCTCTGAGCGTCCCTCATCTGGTTAGTGGTGCCCAGTGTGTAATGGCATGTAGATATAAATACTAATGGAGAAAGTGCACTGCCTTGGGGAACACCCATCATGACAAGTAACTAATTGCTTTATGTACATTAGTACCAAGTGAAGCGTTTTACATCTTCTGAAGGGAACCAGCAACCTCCACTCTCTAATTTACCAAAATGTCATGTCCTCTTCTGACAGAAAGGCTTAGAAGAATTTTTTAAAACCTTCTTACTAACTCTTCTCAATTGACTATTCCTTGTAAACTGGGTTCAGAATACTGACTGAGAAAATTACTTAATATTTCTCATCACATGATACATAGTTGGAAAATTTTATTTCCCTTTATTGCTAAATATATGTCTAGCTATGTGTCTCTCCATCATTTTTTATTACAACCATCTTTAAATTAAATAAATTACGGTATGAACAAAGAGCACTTGGTGGATTTAATTTGTATGTTATAAAAAGTATTAAAACATTAGCTTTTCAGGCAGCAATTGCTTTCTGTTCATACAAAAGTAAATGAAAATAATATAAACATGAGTTCCTTTGAAAATAAAGTTAAAAATTACATTTTTGGGGTGGAAAAACATACTGAAAGCATTAGTGACATTTCTTCTACGGCACAGAGTTACACTTTGATGTATGTGCCCTTAATGTGTGTACTTAGTGATGATACACCGTGATTAGACAGTTAACAGGCTTGATGGGAAGTGCAGAATTGCTCAGTTTGATGAATGGAAGCTTCCTGTCAGGAAACTGGAGTGCTTCCATGAGACAGGTTGCTACTGCTGTCACCAGGGGCTCTCTCAGAATTATCTGCAGTAAGTGATAGAAGTGGAGTGTACAAATTCAAGTTGTAGCAAGTTTCTTCCAACCTTTCTTTACTGTTGTCCAATTTTTTTATTAAAGAAATTCACTCCTCAAACATAGGAGAATAAACCTTATTTTAAACATAAGCTGTATTTCAATTCCAGACTAGGCTGTTTATTCTGACATCTGAATCCTGAACTTGCTCTTTCTGTAGCATTTCTTACTTTGATGGGATGGCAACAAAAGCATGCCCTTGTATAGAGCAAGATATTGTCTGTTTTACAGAAAGAAGGTTATTTTTCTTTGTAGTGTTGAAGAAGCTCTGTTTTATAAGATAGGATGAGTACACCAGGCTTAGTGGTAACCCTGATCTTCTAGTTCTGGGTGTCTGCAGAATATGGAGGGTGGGAATCATGAAGCCTGTGGAATTCACCTATGAAGGTAAGGAGATACGTGTGGCCTCTGTGAAGCACAGCCAAGGGTGATATGCTAGATTTGGAGCAAGAGGTAGCAAAAGGAGAACTCTAGTTCCCCACTGTGACCGTGGGACAGGTTCGATCCTATCAAGCTCAGTAAAGCTATTTGAATGTTGGGTCATTAAAATATATTTCAGATGGTCTTTTGTGAGAATTACATACTACATGTAGGATGTTGCATACAGTGTAGGTGAAGATGAGAATGGTCTTTTTTGTTATAATTAGCCTTTTTGATAGAAAGCAGTGGGCTTTATCTGCACTTGTCTTGTCGTATATTTGCTTTGTTTAACTGAGTAACAGGTTGTTAACTACAAAAGACAGATTTATATGTGTCAGGAAACAAACCTTCTCTATATTAGGGTGAATTATTATTTTTTGGATATTCCATCATTTTATTTCTTTTTCATTTTTTCATTTTACATACCAATTACTTTTCCCTTTCCTTCCCCTCCTCCTGCTCTCCCCCTTCACCTTCCTCCCACCCCATGTTCTATCCACTCCTCAGAGTGGGTAAGGCCTTCCATGGGGAGTCAATAAAGCCTGGCATATCAAGTTGAGGCAGGATCAAGGCCCTTGTCCCTGCATCAAGGCTGAGCAAGGTATCCTACCATAGGGAATGAGCTCCAAAAAGCTAGTTTATGAACCAAGGGATAAATCCTGGTCCCTAGGGTGAATTTTTTTATTTCAAGATATTGTATGGAAAGCAATGATTTTTTTAGATAAATGACAATCTCAATATAAAAATAAGTAACTTATTAAGATTTAACATGCTGATAGTAAGTAAATTGACACTAAATGTCAGCAAACATTAGGGAGTATTTTTGTTTGTTATTCTGTATTAATCATCCTATGCTACTATGTTTCATTACTTCTGATGAAAGTTGGACAGTAATGTTTTGCTGTTTAATTATTTATGAAAGGAATACATTTGTTACATTTAAACATGCATCATGTCATTACCAAAATGTGTTTGAAAGTAACTGTAAAATGGCTTGTCTTTTATTGTTTTATAGCTTTGCAAACCAGATGGTAAGTATGATAGTAATTTGTTATTTTTTTTCTTAAAGGGGATAGAATATGAAACATAGTTAATATTATTTATATTATTCTGTTTTAAGTGCTTTTCACTATTTATCTTGAGAATTAACTTTCCATAACAACATTTTAGCTTTTAATATGGATGTCTTATCTGCCAAGGATTAATCCACTATTCATAGTATACATCTTAAGCAATTATTTTCATTTTCCTTCTTCCAAGGTTTGAATACAACAGAACAAGGGGAATATACTGTACTTGAGCAGTGAACTCCATGAATGAAGATACTCAGTGGAGCCTGTAGGAAGGGGGACTGGCTACTAAAGAAAATAGTTTGGATAGGTTTCCATTTTGATCAATAAATTAGGTTATATAGTTACTTTTATCCTGCATGTGTCCCTTCCTAAGTTGGGTCTGATTTTAATTATATACACACTCCATTATGCATAGACATAAAGTAATAGAAAGGGAATTCCCCCTAAAAGTTAACTTGCAGAACAACTTATGAAGTTGAGAGGGAGATATAGTGAAGGGGTTTTGGGAGGCAGCAGGTAGTGGATATTATCATGATACATTGTATACATATATAAAATTTCAAAGAACAAATAAAAATCTTTAAAAACAAATACACAAATATTGGAGACAATATGTAGTTACAATATTCTTAGAAACCATGAGTGGCTGACACAATTTTCAGATTGGGATATATGACTCATTATTAATGATGATAATTGAAGGTTTTAGCAAATGTTCCTACATCTATGGGTTAGTTGGTATAGCATTGCTTTATTTATATTTTGCTGCAACTAAAAGTTCCTTTTATACCCTACACCTAAAATATATTTATAGACACCTCTTTTCTGCATTATGTAACTTGAATTGCTCCCATTTTCTCTTCTCTTAGATACTGTAACAAAAGGAATCTTGCCTCTCAGATGGTGAGGTCATCATCCTCTGCTAATAGTCACCTTTCTCGGTTTCATCACTAACATCGTCTTCCTCCCAGCCCCCCAGGGAAAGTATCTTATAATCATTTTCTCTTTCTCTTTCTATTTCTCACTAGAGCTAATCCATCCATCATTGTACCCTGACAGGCTTGTATATGTGTATCTATCTATTATATTTCTTGAGCCTGTATTTCCACCTTAATAGCTAACACTTTATTCCACACTTCCTGGTAGGTCCTTCATCTGCATGATTGGACTAGAGACCTCATCACTGTTTCGCCTCTAGGGTTTCTCCATTGTACTTAATTCCCTATGTCTTCTGGAACAATTTCCTCCAGTGCTTATGTTTTTATCAAGTATATTTGCTTGCTCCTCACCTTTTGGTCTTACTAATTTTTCCTTGTTTGTAGACTTCCACAGTCCATTGCCCTGCCTCACTGACCAGCAGTGCCACTTTTATTTCCTTTTCTCTTTTTTTCATTCAGAAAACTTTTTTAATAAAAGTATAATCACATTATTTCCCTCATGCCTCTCCTTCCTTCAACCCCTCCCCTCTCTTACACAATGGCTTTCAAATTTGTTGTCTCTTATTCTTAAGTTATTAGTGTTACATATACGTACATGCAAATAAATATATAAATATGAACTGGTGAGTCCATTTACTGTTGCTTGTGTGTTTATTCTTTACGGTTGACCACTTGGGATTAGATAACCAGTTAGGGGACTTATACCTGGGGAAGACTAATTATTATCTCTCCCAATAGTCTTTAATTTTCTGTAGTTCCTCATCTAGGGGTGGGGCCCTGTCCAACCTCCCATCTCTGTTGGCATGAATAGTGCTCTTAAGAATCTCCACATTTGTCAATTAAATTCCTATTCCTTCCCCACACTTGCCTGTTTACTCTCCAGCCTTAATGTCAGCAATTTCCCACGTCTTTACTGCATTTTAACTTTGAATTCCTTAACCTTTATGTTTGACAATAGGGAATAGTTAAGTAAAATATGATCTAGTCATCCAATAAAGTGTATGAAGTCACTGAAAATATTTTACACACACTTAACTATTTTTAAGTAGGGACAAACAAATTTAAAAGTATTTTTAATACTGTATGATACAAGGTTTCAAAGCTAACAGACTGAAGCCAAGATTTGCTTGCTGGAAGTTTCTGAAGACTGCCCTTGAGATTTGTTCCCTTAGTCATCAGATGATAAAGGAAGCAGGGTTGGACAGAGGGAAATGCTGGGATTTACTGCAGATAGAATTTGGATAATCCTGTAGACATCTTTTCAGTCAAGGCAGACTCAAAAATAACTATGCAACTGAAGGCCACCAGAGTCCTACATTATTATCATCTCCAGGATGAATGAGGCCAATGAGTAACAAATACTTACATCCATTCAGGGAATGTGGAATGACTCTGCTGGTTTCTGAAATTTCAGAATCAAGAGTTAGAAAGAAACAATGGAGTTGCTCATCACAATTTAATAGGTGACTTCCACTTACATTTTCATTTTCTATATTCTTTGCAAAAAAAACATGCATACAATTTGACTCCAAGTAAAAATTAAAATTTCATTTTTGCCCTACTACTTCTTTAATAAAAAGTTTCATTAATTGATGAATCCTGTCCTCTATATTACCAACTTTTTAAATTGCTGTGATAAAATATATGACAAAATCAGCATAAGGAATGAAAATTTTGTGTTATACCTGTGATAAACTTGTCTCTATTTCATTTTTGTGGCACGTGGTCAGACACCTCATACCATGATGTGGTCATGCCAGTCAGACTCAGGGTTGATCATTCCTCCGTTATTAAAACTCTGGAAACATCCTCACAGACATGCCCAGATGTGAGGGAGGGACAATAAAGGGCCAGGAGTCCTTAAAGGCTGCGAAGGCTTTCCTCTCAAGTGGGGTCAGGATGACTAGGTCCTGGAAAATCAATGCCCCTCAAATCCACCCCAATGCAGGCTTCTTGGTCCATTGTCTTGAGAAGTGAATTCTATGGACGATCGGAGAATGAGTTGATAGAAAGGGTTAAGTTGATTAAAGGTTCATAGGTGAGAGCTAAAGAGCTAGGAAGCAAGAGCAGGTTCCAAGAAAGGGGCTGCATTGAAGGTCACTGGCTAGGGTCAACAAGGCCTTTCTGGATTAGATGATTAGTCCAGTTAGCCCACCCATGAGGTGTCTGTGTCTTTCCATCCTAAGTGTCTAGATTAGAGATTAGATTAAATCTTCACATATAAACTTCAGGCAGCATTTTCCTTGTTGTGCAAATGAAGAAGTAATAAACCATACTAGACCCTAAACACTAGACATTCAAGCACTTCTGATATTTTTGTCCCCTAAGTATCACAGAAGGAAATCAGTAAATCCTTTCTGGCTTCTAGCCAAGAACAAAAATTCATATCCATCATCCTTGTTCTTAAATGCCCTGAACAGATTTTGTATAAATATATATAAACACATATATTTACATATATTTATAGATATGTAAATGTACACATATATAATATGTAAATACATAATATATGTAAATATATGTGTAACTATATATGTGTATATATATATTTCTACACATATGTAAATGTACATTGAATGGGATTGTCGGGCTCTGATCTATTCTCTCTCTGCTTCTTGACTTGTGCTGTGAGTGTGCTTGCCCCTGTTCAACCTTCCTGCCATGTGACACACCATGCAGCTAAAACTGATGAGGCTACCTGATCTTGAATTTGAACCTCCAAACCATGAGCCAAAATAGGCCCCTCTTTACTATGTAAGAGGCTCATGTTCCATATTTTGTTATAGTGACAGAAAGTTGACAGTATGTTCTAGCACATGCATGACTACATCCATCCTTCTTACAGCTACTGATAGGGAGCTCAGGCCTGTATTAAGTGTCAGGAGAATATTCAGAGCTGGATTAGAACTAATTTTAACCAACAGTTAGAAGTCCCTGGCAGATCTTGGCTCAGAAGCGACATTGTCCGAGACATCAAAGTTTTCAGACACAATTTACATAATCCCTTAAGTTCACAGTATAGTACTGGGTTACAAATCCTAACTAAAGGTAATTCATAAGTGCTCACAACTACAAAACAATTTTACCATAGAAGTTTTTTTTTTTCTTTTGAGATCTATGTTGGTTCACTTCTAAACATAAAATAATAAGCTCCAACAAGAGGTATCTCAAGGTTGTGAAATGTTTAAATGGGCCCTTCTCTTTTAAAAAACTCAAAGGTCATAGACATTTTGGACATTTCAAAGTAGCACCTGTTCTACAGGTGATATTTCTTAAAAGTGTAATCAGGGAAAGATTTTTAAATTAAGCATCTCACCTGGAGCTCTAATTGCCTTTTCTCTAACTTGACTTTAGAGGAGAAAAGAAAGAAATACTTAATTTCATTTATCAAGGAGACCTAAAGAGTCAGAATGAGCAAACCATAGCAGCTAAGGTCATTTAATATAATATCTATAATATTGTCTGGAAGTTATGTCATTTTCAAGGCTCTATTGAGTATGAAGTTAATATATTCCAAATATCAAATAAATTTATCCTCTTTCAAAAAGCTTATGAAGCACCATTTTAGCAGAAAATGTTTAATAAATTCAGTCTGGTAATTAAAGTTTCACAACAACTCTATAATTATTTCTACTTGTGTTTCAAGAAAAAATTTCAAATAACCAGAATTCCACGAATGAAATCACAGTGTTAGTCATCTAACCAAATAAACTTTTAAAAGTCAGAGAAATAGTAGAGAGAATATGATTTGAAATTTTATTCTAATTATGACTCAAATGTAGTATGTCACATTTAGTGATAGTTTAATTTTTTTGTACTTATTGTTAATAGTCATGATAATGTTTGTGAAGAAATTTTAAATGAATGTTTTCTTGTGGTTTAGGTTATCTTGCATTTTATTTAATTAACATTTTTTTCATTTATTTTACATACTGACCACAGTTTCCCCTCCCTCCTCTCCTTCCATTCCCTCTCCCAGACTCCCATCTACCCACCTCCCCATCTGAATGGTCTCCATCCAGAAAGGGGCAGGCATCTCATGGGTTTGAACAAAGCATGACGTATCAAGTTGAGGTAGAAATGAGCTGCTCTCCCTGCATCAAGACTGGGCAAGGCATTCCAGCATGAGGAACAGGTTCCCAAAAGCCAGCTAAGTGGCAGGGACAGGTCCTGATCTCATTGTTAGGGGCCTTATAAAGAGATCAAGCTACACAACTGTCACATACATGCAGAGGACCTAAGTCAGTCCCATGCAGGGCCCCTTACTTTTGCCCAGAATCTATGTGTTCCTATGAGCTCAGATCAGCTCTCTTTGTGAGTTCTCCCATCATGACCTTGACCCCTCTGGCTCATATAATCCCTCCTCCCTTTCTTCAGGAGGACTTCCAGAATGTAGCCGTAAGTTTTCTCCAGTCCCTCCCAGCTTCTAGGTCCCTCAGCTGCTTATAAAATAATCATTCAAAGGCTTAATATTAATTATCTTGCATGGCCTAAGGAAGGCCTTTCGCTAGTTAGCTCTTACAGTTTAACTAAACCCATACCTATTAATCTATGTATTGCCACATGTTCCATGGCTTTATCTATATCCCATTGTATGTTGCTCCTAGGATGGCAGTCTAGCTTTTCTCTCACTCTGCCTTTCTCTTTCCTGTCTTTCTCCTTAGATTTCCCACCTGCCTCTAAGCTGCCTTGCCATAGGCCAAAGCAATTTTTTTTTATTAACCAATGGGAATAACATATATTCACAGTGTACAAAAAGACATATCCCAGCACCAGAGTTCTACCCAGTGCTTGGCTGTTGCTCAAGAATCATTATTTGTAATAGCCAGAACCTGGAAACAACCTAGATGCCCCTCAACTGAAGAATGGATAGGGAAAATATGTTATATTTACTCAATGGAGTATTAACACAGCTGTAAAAAACAATAACCTCATGAAACTTGCAGGCAAATGGATTGAACTAGAAAAAAAAATCATTCTGAGTGAAGTAACCCAGACCCAGAAAGACAAACTTGGTATGTACTCCCTCATACGTGGATATTAGGAGTAAACTACATGATAACCAACCTATAATCCACAGCCCCAGAAAGGCTAGATAACAAGGAGGGCCCAAAGAGAGATGCATGCATTTGCCTGGGAAGGGTAAATAGAAGAGATCTCCTAGGTAAACTGGGATTCGGGTAGGGAGTGGAAGGAGAAGAACTTGAAGGAATAGGTTGGGCAGGCTGGGCATGGGAGTCAGGTTTGGGGCAGGACAAGGGGGAGAATAATGGAAGATATGTCTTGATAGGGAGGACTATTTCAGGATTAGGGAGAAACCTGGTACCAGGGAAACTCCCATGAATCCACAAGGATGACTCCAGCTAAGACTCCTAGCAATAGTGGAGAGGGTGCCTGAACTGTCCATCTACTGTAATCAGATTAGTGACTGCCCTAATTGTCATCAGAGACCCTTTGTCCACTAAATTCTAATATCTTATCTAAAAACAACTCAGGACCTATCTTTCACCAGAGGGTCCAGGTTTTAGCTTCCCTCCAGTTTCTGTAAAGCTCTTGTCCAATTCTGTGTCTGACACCACAGTGCTCACCTGTTGTGAGTTCACTACAGTGGTCACTATCATAAAAAAAAAGTCATATGGTTTTACATTGTCCTCCTCGTATTTGAAAAACCTGTGTATACCACATCTTCTCTGGACTCAGGAGTGTATCTTTTCTTTCTTTTTGGTCAGAGGACTTTCCGTGAGTGCCATGCTCCTGCCTCAGCCTCCTGACACTTCGCTTCTTCCAATCATTTATTAACCACGGTCTACTCCTTCGGAACTGCAAGCACCAGAAGGAAACAGCGGATGCAGCACCCCTCTTTCCATCGGTTGCTAGATTCTCACTTGCTCCTTGCTCTACTTCACTGCCTCATCCACCAAAAGAGTTGATTATTTAAAACTTGTGTTTCTTTCTCATTGCCTAAAACAATAACACTTAAATAATCGAAGGGGTGTAAAAGTCAAGCCTCTACCAACTGGATCGCCCTCCTTGGGCAGACTTGCCCCTACATCTATTATATATCCTCCAAACTTCCTTTGCAAGGAAGATGGGATTAGGGAGGATGCTTACAGAGTCACATGGAAGTGACAGTACCGCTTATTCAGTAAGAAAAGTACCTATTAGTCATGAATATAGTGTCCACTATAAAGCCTTACCTTCTTTTGCTCTTTGTCAAAGTACATTCCCTGGGTTCTAAAACTTCACATAATTTTACTCCTATGGATAATCTCCTGAACTGCCCATCCTTAGCACAAATACATCTGTTAATCCGAGAGACGCCAGCTGGTTCTCTGAGATCCATCCAAAGTGCTTTTCTCCCATGCAACTTACTTTTAAGGAGAATTTGTTTTTCTTTTTTCTTTTCCTTGTAGCAGTGTACTTGTATTTCTGTAAGTTAAGTTGCAAGAAAATACAAAGTTACATTAATCTGTACTCTTAACTATGTTTATCTTGATACCAGTATTGCCAAGCTTTCTTGTTATCTGTCTAAGAAATTAATTCACTAAATTTCCAGAGAATACTGTGAGGTCCAGAAATGACTCAGTCATTCCTTAGCAATGATGAAACACAGCCTCCAATAATTTTAGACAATTTATGGCAAAATCCAACTAAAACAGGAGATAATTCTTAATTAGAATTTTAAGTATCTTAATAAAAGTGAGAATATACATATATATGTAGAATATACATACATACATATATATGTGTGTGTGTGTGTGTGTGTGTGTGTGTGTGTGTGTGTGTGTGTGTGTGTATTCTCACTGGTAATGGTGGCTTGGTAATCCAAGCATCCAGATGATGTTTCACAAGCCTTAACAGGATGGGAAAGTAGTTTTAGTTGGTCCAACTGCAGACATTTTAAGTCTATAAATTATTATAAATTTAATATTCATTTCCATCTATATATTTTTTGTACTTGATGAAAAAACTGTTGGAATTATGTTCTATATTCTATAAGTCAATGTTTGAGTTTTTTCAGAATATTGATAAGTATTTCCTCAGAGTTATAATTGAATCTAAGAAGAAAACCTGAAAATATTTTATGCAAAAACCAAATCCTCAAAATAAACAGTGTCAGGAAGTGAGAGGATGACATGATACTAAAAGACAGGGCCATCACTGAGATGGAGAGTGACTAAAATCCTCCAAGTACAGTGATACTTTAGTGGATCCTGGCTATGGTGAGTCTCCAAAACCCTTAAAATTACGTGTTGAATGTGACAGTTTACTTGCTAGTCTTTCAACAAAAGCAATATAATAGATAATTATAAAATATAAAGAAAAAGATCCATCCTAGTTTGATTCCTTGTTGCTGTGAAAAAACACTCCAAAAATCTTGGGAGAGGAGAGGGTTTTTCAGGCTTACACTTCCATGTCACACTCTGTCATCAGAGGAAGCCAAGGAAGTAGAGGACACAGAGGAACATTACTTACTATTATACTCCTCAGACACCATTCAGCTTGCTTTCTTATATAGTCTGTGTCATATACTCATGGGTGGTATTGTTTTTAATTGGGCTGGGCTCTCCCACATTAATTATTAACCAAGAAAATATCCAACAGACATGCCCACAGGGTAATATGATGGACACAATAACTCAGTTGAAGGTCTCTCTTTCTGAATTACTCTATATTGTGCCAAGTTGAAAAACTAGTATGATATATATATATATATATATATATATGTATATACATATATATGTATATATATGAATGATTATGTATATGTATGTGCCTACATGTATGTGTATGTGCTTGCATATATGTGTGTGTATGCATGCATATGTGTGTGAGTGTGTGTGTGTGTGTGTGTGTGTGTGTGTGTGTGTGGTTTGAAATACATGTATTTCTGTAGTTTGACACTTAGAGATATATACTCTTCTCTGGTAAAATAAATAATAAATAAATTTTTAAAAACCCTGTGTTTTACTTGACTTTTTCTAAAAGTTTGATGTTCAAATAAATCTAACAATTTCATTAATTCTTACTTTTATGCTGTTGTAATATCACTTAAGCTTCCACTAGAACACTTTCTAAGAGAGCTGTGCTTGCATCTAAATCCTGATGTTTTAGTTAGGTTCATATAACAAGTAGTAACTTTAATAACAGTATTGCACTTAAGAATGTATTATAAGGTCCCATAGTCATAACAACTATGACTGGTAATACTACTCTGTGCATGGGGTTGTACTCAAGAACACACTCAGAAAAAAAAAAACATTTAAATTTACTTCAAAAGGGGAATTTTTTTAAAGCTCCTTGACTTATGGACATAAATCATATGGCCAAATCTTGATCATTTTATTCATTTACTCACTCAATATTTTCATGTAATATAAATATACCATGGTTATCATGGTAAACATGATAGATTTAGCCAAAGTAAGATAACACCTGTTAGGTATTTAGATTTCATATTCTATATGGTGGTTAGGGGATGTGGCTGTAGGCAGCTGGTAGGCTCTCCAGGGCTCTTACTGAAATAGCAAAACAGCTTAGGATTGTGGAGGATCTCAGTCTGAGCTAATGGTCAACCTTGACTAACTGTAGAAACTGTACAGACAACTTCTGTTCACACTCCACTGGCTCTGATTAGCCACCATGCTGGTCCTAGCTACCAGAGAAGTAGGAAGTACAGTCTGTGTTTTCTGTAGGCAAGAGAGGATGTGGGCAGAAGATTGTGAACACAAAACTTTTATTTGTATCTTACTGAAAACGTTCTTTCACTCACAGTGTTCATATTCTAGAGTGGGTAGACAATATTTACAGTTATATGAACAAGTGGCTTAAAATAAATAGATAGATAATAGACAAGAATAAAGGTAATGCAGTTTAATACAGGAGATAGGAAGCAGAATTGGAGATACTGCTAGAGTCCATCCTGCAAGGCATGATGCTCTAGGGGAAGTTGGCAACTCTGGAGATATAAAGTAAAATGTGTAATTATGGAATACATGTATTTCAAGATGGAGATAGCTTGTTCTTGGATTGCATGCAGAAGCTTGATATATAGCAGTAAAACTTCAAAGATAGCTTCATAGGTGGTTTTGATAAACTCAATAGACAATGTGAACTTATGAGATACAGAGAGCTGAGAAAGAAATTTTTTTGATGGAAGGATTTGGAAATGTTTTGTGTGACTATGTAAATTTTAAGGCCCACTTCTCTCAAATATCCCATTAGAATGCCAGCATATTAGGGAGAAACGTTTATCTCAGATTTAAAAAAAAGACTGGGTACTCACTTTATTTCCTTTTGCATCATATAAGATTGATTTTCAAATATATCTAAGAATTTTGTAAAATTTACCTTTATACCTTTTTAATAACAATTAAGCTGATCTACAAACGTTATAAGATGCTGTGTTCTGTCCCTTGTACCCCAGCAGATGATTAGAGCTCCGAAGCCAAAATAATGTGACTTGTACATACGGCATGATCATTGGGAGTCACAACATGACTCAAAAAATTTAGGAGCAAGTAAGAAACAATTATCAAATCAGGAATACTACTAAATTTGAAGCTAGGTTTAAAGGAATAGTGCAATATTTTAAAAAGAGTGGGAAACTATGGTCACTGCCATAGATATCATGGCAGAACACTCAACAGATTTTAGGAGAGAACCATTAAAATAAATGCACTCACTTTTTCACTTATTTCAGATCACATGAAAGAAATGACAGGGGAATCACTTGTGAAGGGATGAGTGCTTGCTGTACACTTAAAGTCATTATAAAGAATGTTATTACCTGTGAAGACAAAAAAAATAATGAACCTCCTACTAGGAAACTTTGGTACCTAGAAGACGTTCTAGGGAGAGAATGGAAGGCAGAGAAGATAGGAAGCAAACAACAATGAGAAACTGTGTTATAGGAGACTAAGGAGATGGAACTGTGTTAAAACCTTTACAGACGATTTCCAAAAGGAAAAAATAGGAGTGTTAGAAGCAGCTGAGAGTGAGACAGAGCTGTGCAGAGCAGAGCAACTACAATATCAGCACATGAGTTTCTGGGTGACTCTTGACAAGACCAAGTTTTATGGAAAAAAAATACAAATTGAAATGTCATTAAACAGGAGATAAGGTTAACTAAGGTTTAGAAAGAGGGAGTGTAGACAACTTTGGGTTTTTTTAATAGTATTTTTATTTTATAATTAACTTAATTTCACATATCAGCCACGGATTCCCCGTCCTCCCTCCTCCCACCCCTCAGCTCTCCCCCCCAACCCACCCTTCATTCCCACCTCCTCCCAGGCAAGGTCTCCCCCGTGGAGTCAGTCCAGCCTGGTAGACTCAGCCAAGGCAGGTCCAGTCTCCTCCTCCCTATACCAAGGCTGAGCAAAGTGTCCCAGCATAGGCCCCAGGCTCCAAAAAGCCAGCCCATGCACCAAGGACAGGTCCTGGCTACACTGCCTGGGGGCCTCCTAAATAGTTCAAGCTAATCAACTGTCTCACTTATCCAGAGGGCCTGGTCTAGTTCCATGGTGGTTCCTCTGCCATTGGTTCACAAATGTGTGAATTAAAGAAAAAAAAGTGTAAATTAAGAGGAATTTTAGAATGGAATATATTAGAAGACATACATGCTCAGGAAGGAAACTGTAATAAGAAAAATAAACCTTTTAAGAGATGAAATACTGTAAAAGTAAGATTCTTCAGATATAAAGATGGACTGATTCATACCCACAGAGGAAGAGCCTGACTCCATAAGTGATAGGGCTCAGCTCATATCTTGTCACTGAATGAAAGGTTTCAGAAAGTGAGCTAGGTATCTTTAATGAGAGGAACATGGAGGATTTCTCCTAGCTGGACTATCCACTGTTTCCATTCACTCTGGCTCTGGGTATCAAGTTCACATGTGTGTGGCAAGTAACAATCTGCTGGCAGCTTTGGACACTTGAGAGACATTGAAGGCTTCAGAGAAGAAACGGTGTGAAAGGGTCACATGAATGGAGTACTAACATGTTAGTGAGGACAGTAAGACTCTCCAGCTTCTTGTTCATTGGACTAATTGTTAATTAGTGCTTCCCAGCACCTGAAGATGCCCCCCTCCATAGTCAACAGTTCCATGCTGTGTACAGAACATGGTTATCTTTGAGTTTATTTCCAGTAGCTTTGCCAGGAACTCGGGGAGGGAGAGTAAAGCAAGAAAATTGAGGTCAGTGGCAAGCCAAGAAAAAGAATCAATCATTTGTGTTATATCTTGAATCCTGTTTCTATGCTAGTACAAGTTCACACACCAGCTGAAGGACTTTTTGCCAATTTTTTGTTGTTGATGTTATTATTGTTTCTTATTTGCTGTTATTGAAACTAATTTTTAGTATTGTTCAACTTAACAGTTTTTCAGTTAGTTTCCAACCTACAATGAAGCCAAATTTAGATAAACAATTAATCTTTATAAACTTTGGAAATTAGACAATTTAACACTAAGAAGTAAAAGTCTAAATGACTTCCCACTTCCCCAGGGGTTATTTAAATGATTTCTCTTGTAAAAATTTTTTTGGCTAACTTGACAGTTCTGAGACTTAAGAAACACAATGCACAAATGACACACTTAGAGTCCATTTTCAGCTTTGTTGTGATTCTTGATAAAATTAGAATATTATCTCATTGAAGGACTTTCCCTTCTCAAAATGAGAGAAAGTTAGTTGGAAGTAAGGCTTTATTTTTCACATGAGATATTTTAGAGACAGTTTCCAATTAGTTGATTCCTGTTTTTGCTTGTTTGTTAGTTTTTTTTGATAAAATGTAAAAATGGACACATAAAAAGAATAGAGGCCAAAGCCAGTGTTTTCTGTATAGAAGAGACTTTGAGAGCTGATTTAATCACCAAGATAATTCTGTGAGACAAATGTCATTATCACCATTTTAAACAATAAAAAAAACAAGGTTAAGAAAATTTTTATCATTTGCTCAAAGGCACAAATTCAGCAAGTGACTGAGCTGGATTTGAGCCCAGATCTGTCATTATACCAAATCTGTGTGCTTTTTAGGTCAGAAACTTGCCTCCAGGTTTTAAACTTAATGTCTGTATCTTTAATGTGTACAAGCATGTAATCTTTAAACTAATGGATGAGATGGAAAAGGCACATAAACAAATAATCTCACCATTTGACATCATTTCAAGCATATATACATACCAATTTCAAAATTGTTCCTACCCAAAATTATCTTTCCAGATTAGTGGCATGTGGTTTATCATGTACTAGTGTTTGAAACCATTCTATAATATAAATTGACTTTAATTATCTATATTTGTCTAATATTAAATTAAAGATAATGCTATGCTAACTATAGAAACCAAGGCTATATATGTCTTTCCTGTTTTCTCAGCTGACTCAAACCAAATGAGATAATTCTGTCTGTTTAATTTCCTTTGACCCAATTCACAGTCACTACTAAATGGATTCCAGCAATACCAGTTCTGCATTTTACAAACTTTCCCTAAAGCAAGCCTAATGCATCAAAGTGTGTCATTTTATCTAGCATCAATTTATGCATCATATAATAACCACATTTTGTATAGGTTTAGTAAAATAGTTATGATAATAAAGCCAAAGAATCTTGACTTCAAAGACACACACAAAATGCACAGATAAATTTAGCATAGACATGTGAACCTACAAACATATATCAAAACAAATGTATTATACATAAATATGATATATGTATATGTTCCCTTTATCTAACAATGTAGGATAACAAATTACAAATATGATATTTCTAAAAATTGTATACTATTTTTATCTTAAAAATTTGGCAGTGGTGCTCAGTACCAGCAGTACAATCAGCAATTAACATTATCTGGATATTCCCTAAGCTCTTTATGTGAATTAACTTATATCCTTCACCTAGACATCTATTACTGTATAGCATATTATTCCCCAAATGAGTACCATTAAATAATACTAAGGATCTCCTAGATACTGTGCATCAAATGTGTGTGGGGGGGTGTAGTGGTGGTGATGGTGGTGGTGGTGGTGGTGATGTGTGTGTGTGGGTGTGTGTGTATGTGTACATAATGGAATTTTATGCAATGGCAAAATGTGAAATTCTGAACTTTCAATGCAAAGGGATGGAACTTGAAAATACTACACCGACTGAGGTTACTCAGACCCAGAAAGACAAACATTTCATGTTCTCTCTCATATATGAGCCCTAGTTTTATCTATCTGTCTATCTGTCTATCTATCTATCTATCTATCTATCTATCTATCTATCTACTTATTTTGTATTTCTTCTAGAGAAGTTGAAGTGGCCAGGAAACTAGAAAGAGGCAATTTGTGGGAGAGCAGGTGAAGGAGGAAAGAAAGCAAAACACAGGTAAAATGGTACCAGACAGGGTAAATGCTGGAGACAAGAAGGTTCTAGCAGCATGTGGGGTAGATGAATGGTGAAAGGATGGGAGGGGGAGAACAATGAAGTGTACAAGAAAAAGCTACAGAGAAAGTTATAATCTCAAACAAAAGTAAAATTATAGCAGAGTGGTGGAACACACATGATGTGAAACACAGGGTGTGGGGATACTGGGGGCTAAATGTTCAAGTGAATATAGAGGCAAGTGGATGGAGGAGAGGTGGAAGTTGGGGTGAATTAATGAGAACTAAGGATTATGAAAAAGTCATAAAAATATACTAATTTATAAGCTAATTAAGACTTATTTATTTATTCATTTATTTATTTGCTACAGAATCAAACTATATAGCTTGGGCTGTCCCAGAACTTACTATGTAGACCAGTCTGTCCTTGAATTCACAGAAATCTGCCTGTTTCTGCTTCCAAGTGCTGGAATTAAAGGTGTGCAACAACAGGCCCAGCTTAATTAAGATATAATTTTAAAAAGAAAGTTTTTTCATTTTTTTATTTTATAATTTAATTTAATTTTACATATCAGCCACGGATTCCCTTGTTCTCCCCCCTCCCAGGCCCCCCCCCCACCTTCCCCCCAGCCCACCCCCATTCCCATCTCCTCCAGGGCAAAGACTCCCCTGAGGATTGAGTTCAACCTGGTAGATTCAGTCCAGGCAGGTCCAGGCCCCTCCTCCCAGGATGAGCCATGTGTCCCTGTATAAGCTCCAGGTTACAAACAGCCAACTCATGCAGTGAGTACAGGACCTGGTCCTACTACCTGGATGCCTCCCAAACAGATCCAGCTAATCAACTGTCTCACTTATCCAGAGGGCCTGATCCAGTTGGGGGCTCCTCAGCAATAGACTACTGGCAATGGTCGAGAGACAGCCCGAACTGACCTACTTTGGTGATAGGATGACCAAACACCCTAATTGTCGTGCTAGAAACCCCATCCAATGACTGAGGGAATCGGATGCAGAGATCCACAGCGAGGCCCCAGGTGGAGCTCCAGGAGTCCATTTGGCAAGAAAGAGGAGGATTTGTATGAGCGAGAACTGTTGAGACCAAGATTGGATAAAGCACAGGGACAAATAGCCAAACGAATAGAAACACATGAACTACGAACCAAAAAGAAAGTTTTAATAGAAGACAATGTTGTGCCCAGACGACCTAGGAGGTTAGATGAAAATCTCAGTACTGACACCTCACTGAAGGTAGTTGTTCGGGAGGACCTCAAAGGCATCCCAAACATTAGTTAGACTTACTGCTAACACCATTACACACTTGGGGTAGTGGACGTAGAGAAAGAAACCATGAACTGTCCAGGAAACTGTTACTATTGGCTGTATTCCATAGTGGCAGAAGATTCTGTACAGGATACTAGGGCAAAAATACCTAAGTCGTCCTACATTCTACAAGACTGACTGGGTAGGCAAGGTGTTATAGTGACATGACAGTTCTGCAAACAACCACCCACTCTCTAATTAGATTTGTGTCCTGCTATACAGGAAATAAATTAACATCTGGTACTGTTAAATCTGTTTAAAAGTCATTGACAGCATGGGTCATAAGCACTGGGAGAAAACTTCTGCTCTTTGCTAAGAAGTTGTGTTGTCAAACTGCCCTTCTATTTATCTTTGTATACAAAGTCCTGGAGATTTTCGTTACCCTCAACCTTGACCAGGAATGCTTCTTTTCAGTGGGTAGTGACCAATGTAGAGACTCATAACTGTTCCATGTGCTGGGAATCAGTGACTGTGAGTACTCGGCCATAGATGGAATGACTTTATTAACTTTCTCCTGATGCAGTTTCCAGGAAACATCACAGAAGTGGGGTAAAAACAAACTAAGGGGCAGAGGGTGAGGAAAGTGATATCAAATGCTGTCTGCTAGACATGACATGGATAATGTACACATGACTCACAGAAGTTTTGGTTAACCACAAAAGACATGTAAATGATTAAACCATTTACAAATTCCAGCATGAATAAGGCGATGCCTCCCATGACCCCACCGCTACCTGGAGAGCACCTGATATCCCCTGTCAGAGGAAGATTCCCTTTTCTTTTAGGGTGCAAACACTCATGGTCTGCCTATGTCCGAGTGTACGGAGCAACGCTGATGTGCATATGGGCGGCACTGATTTGACTCAGTGGGTTCTATATTTTTCAAAGGACATGAAATTGTCAGAGATATTCCTGGGGGACTGAAAGTGGGAAGTAGAGATGGAAAAAGTAAGATATGCATATGACATTTTCGAAGCATAAGAAAAATACTATTTTTACAAAGGAAGTGAAAAATTTTAACTTTAGAAATACATGGTAAATTCAGAAAATGCTTTACCCATGTGATTTCCTCATATATAATAACATCAATAGTCTAACAATACAAAATTATTTTCTATAGTAAGTAGTACATTCAGGAGCAAGAAATAAGGTTGCCATCTTCTGTTTAAGTAAAGGGTTCTACTACAACATGGTTCTGATAGTAGTTGCTTAACAAGTTTGATTGTGTGAACAAATCAACTCATGAAGACATGAATAGTACTTGTGCCCTGTATTTTCGTCAACAAATTCCACAGAAGAGATGAAAGTCTTGCCCTTGTTTCTGAAATCACATGATAGTTTTCAAATCTGTGCATCTGTAGCTCAGTTACCAGAGAAAACATTATAATTGAAAACTAATATGGTCAGAACTGCTTTTGTGTTTTGTGACATATTTTAAGAATAGGAAGAATGATTTTTTGAGAGAATATGGTTGAGAAATTTCTCAAATTCATTTTCATGAAAGGGATAAAATTATTGATAAACACATCTAAGTTTGCAGATTGGTTATTTCTCAGAGGTTATTTGGGGTCATAATTGTAAATCTCATTATCGTACTTGAAAGGGGTCTCTTTCATTATTATGGTGCTGAGGTCCGTATCCCTGAAGCTAATTGCAAGGTAGAGCTGCAGAGTTCTAATTGTTTGCCATCAAAATAGCTGTGTAAGCTTGATTAACAGTGTTCAGCAACATTCATAACAGTCCAAGCCTGGCCCTGCATAAAATAGAAACTGGGAAAAAATCAATAAGATTTAATAAGATCAGGAACAATCACTTACAATAGTACATCAATCACACAAAGTAATAGGTGCAGGATTTGATAGGGTCCTGAACTGCCTGAGAGATTCATAACCAGTACTCGTTAATGATTTGTTCATTTGCATTTTATCAATCCAGCTACAGCTGACAAGCAGAAGGAGCAGGAGAAAGAAATATGTTGACTTAAACTCATCAGCTTCGCAATTAAAAAAATAACATATAATAGCAAATGTCTTGTCACATGGAAATCTGATGTTATTATCAAGATGTGTGCAATCATTTGCTCTTCAGACTGAGCTGCTCTTAGACTTGCATAACAGACCGGATGTCAGTGTTCTGTGGTCACTAAGACACCCCAAAAGCTTAGAAAGAATGTATACAGCATAAGCTTCTATTGCATAATTATATTCAATGCAAAATGGGCCCAGTTCCTTGTTTTTATCTCTTTGAAATAAATGAAGCTCCTGGCTTTGCCTTAGGCAAAACCTCGATCAAATGCTGAAATAATCAAAATGAGATGGCTTTCTGGTGATTATTGCTTATTATTCTATCTTCCTTCAGTTGATGTTATGACTTTATAAGGTAATCATGCTGTATTTACTATCTTTATTAAAACACATTTGGGGAAGAAAGATAAATGAATAGAATAAAATTGTGTAAACAAATTCCTGATTCTAAATAAATGATAGTCAGTAAAATGAAAAAAAAATAATCCTCCTATAAACATCAGAGGCATAATGAAAGTCTGAGCTTCTTTCCAAGAAATGCATGTGGATTCCTGCTTAGAAAATTTCCTGTAGGTTTTCTATGGAAAGAATTATGTGAGTGGTGGGATGCAGAGCTTATTGTCAGAAACCAGCAGTGGTACCATCCAAAATGTGGATTAATTAGTCTCTGTCCAAAACTACAGTAAATAATGTGCTCCTTTAGAGAAAAACATCATGATTCAGGTCTTTGTAGATGAAGTTTAAATAGGAGATTTCTATATGGGATACTTTAATTCAATCAAAGTACAGGTAAAATCCCATTATTGTAGACTCCATGGGGCCTCTAAATTGTTTTGTTGTGGTAGAATTTGGTTAAAATGAATAAATACATTTATCACATTCTCAGTGTGGAGTACATACTAGAGAGACAGATGTGATGCTGGTCTTTTTTCTATTGAATTAACACATGAAAAGAAATGCTTTGAATAGGAAGGGGGAACCAGGAACAAGGTCTAATGCACACATACCTTCCAGTCTGTCCCTAAATCCTGGATAACTTTAAAATGGTTTGGGATTAAGATAACATTTTTATTTTATCCTTTCCTTTTCAAAGATAAACCTGCTTATATTGATTGCAAAGAGTGAAGAGAATTATATATTTATATATATATGTATATAATTTGCTATGTTGATCAAAATAATGTAAGAAAACTCAATTATATGCATTTTAATTTCCTTTCTTTATAAAACAAATGATGTCAAAATCAAGCTACTGAAGTGCATCGCACTTAAGAAGCATTGCAAAATTTACCAACAATCAATTCATAGAATGCCAATTTGCCTAAAAGGAAATTGACAAATGTCCAAGCAACTTAAAGATCAAGTCGCCCTTATTTGGCATTGGATGACTTGTTTTTAAGTGAACTGGGAGACTTCAAATGTCAGTTATCAAATACATATGGCTCATTCTTATGAGTTTTGTTTGAATGCTGGCAGAGATTTAAAATTCTGAACATTCTTATTTTTTTATTTACTTAAAAAATATTTTTAGCAGGAGCACTATAAGAGACCTTGGAGAGAGATATGACACATATACCAAGTACTTTTATTGTGACAGAACATTATGCATTTTATGAATATTCTGATAATAATATTACTGACCAACTCTTAGCATGCAGAAAATGGTTTATCAATTGTGTGAAATTAATGTGTCCATCTAATTTGTCGTCTCTAACTGTGGCCCTCTTTTGAAAATGGAAGACAGAATATTACTAGCTGTATTGAGATGAAAGGATTACATAAGGATGGTTTTGAATAAATCAGAATATGTGTTCATATCAACAAGACAAGAGAGTTAAAAAAAAGACAAGGGTAAGTTAAGAGCTGTTGAGAAAATGATAAGGGATGTGATGCTTCAGTTGACATCTTGAAAATAAGTAGTATTCCTCATAAGATGCATTTCTAAGCTCTTAAGAGAGCATGAACAGACAGTCAAGGAAGGGTCTTCTGTATCTAGGATGGAAGACATTAAAAAGTTGATCAGGAACCTAGCATCAAAAACCTTTGATACAGATGTCCATTTGTAGAATACATGCACCACTAGAAGTGTTTGAGAAATAATTACAAAGAGGGGCCAAAACATGTTGTATCAAGTCCTTAGTGAGTTGTGATCTGGAAACCCAAAGATCTGGATTTTCACCACAGCTTTCACACACTGTCAACTATAATTTTATGAATTCTTGCTCCTTTACAAGTTTCTTTTTTCTCAAAATCTATGGTACATATAAATTACCTACCATGATTATTTGGCACATAGTAAGTACTCAATACTTGTCACTTATTATTATTAATAAAAAGAACACAAGGTGCTATGAAATAATTGAAGGTATTTACATGAAATCTATGTATTTAACTACAATGGAACTGATAAATGACATATTTGTTATAATAAACAAATTCTATGACTTAGGTAATATTTCCATTTTATAAACACAAAAACATATCCCAATAGTGCTCTTATGAATAGGTGAAATAACAGTACTAGGGTGCTCATGACCTCGTGGTAGCTGTAGTTCACTGCAAAAGGCCTGCACAATGTCAAATCATAAACATCCTAGGAAGAGAGAGGAAGGGGTTCAGGAAACCTCACCCCTAACTGAGGCGCTATGGATAGCTGTTAGATTCTGTGGGAGGAAGAACTGGTTATCTTCAAAACTATGGCTCCTTGTAAGTTAGCCACACTCCAATAAATGGCCCTCCCCGAGAAGTATCTGGGCAGCACAAACTGGACTAACTAGATTAGTATGAAAAACAAACAAACACATAAACAAAAAGATAGGAAGTTAGTGGGGTTGTAAGGTAGAGGTAGATATAATAAAGAGTTAGAGGGAAGTATGTGTAAATATGAGCAAAATACATTATATGAAATTCTTCCAAAATTAATGCTTCAAAAAATGAATTGAGGAGGACAATACTGAAAAAGAAAAAAAAAATGAGACTCTTAAGCCAGAATTTCCCATTTGTGGTCTCCAATCTACTAAGCCTCTTGGAATCTGTACTGTAATGTGGTCTTCCCAACCACTGATTCCTGGCCTGACCATGAGACTACAACCAGTAGCTTCCCCAGTGAGCTGTTAAAAAAATTACAAATGTGGAAAAGCAATCGGCATTTTCATATAGTGGCTTGCTTTCTTATAATATTTCTTATAATATTTCTTTTGGAGGCCAGATCATATATATATATATATATATATATATATATATATATATATATATAGAGAGAGAGAGAGAGAGAGAGAGAGAGAGAGAGAGAGGGAGGGAGAGAAAGAGAAGAGAGAGAGAGACAGAGAGAGACAGAGACAGAGAGAGACAGAGAGAGAGACAGAGACAGAGAGAGAGAGAGACAGAGAGAGAGACAGAGAGAATACCCACCCAGTTTCAGTTGAACTGTCTATTCAGCCACTTTACTAGGAAATTAGACACAAAAGTTAGGCACATGATAAATGTCTTTATTAACACGCATAGTTAGTAGATACAATGTGAAATACACAAGCTGTCTTTCAAATGAAGCTCTGCCAATATTACAGAGGCATGCACAGGTAATTATTTGTCATGTTATGCGATGGGTTTTTTTTTTTTTACGGTATCTTCTCACACTGAGTATAATAACCATGATACAAATTAGAGCCTAGGTGTGGGAGCCTAGCACATCAAAACAGTATCATACTTACCATTACTTGGTACTGGGTGATAACAGAAGACTCTGTAGGCATATGATAGCTATTCTTGGTTGTCAGCTTGACTACTTCTGGAACTTTCAAAAACTAGAGCTGCTGGGTAATATCACCCTTGGATCTATAAAACAAACAAAAACAATGAAAACTGCCTTAAACACCTATTGTTTTTCTTCTAATTCTGCATAACAATAAAAACGCATGTGTTTTCTTCTCTAGGTTCTCATATATTTGGCTTATTCTGTACATCATTTATACATCACTGTAAAACCTGTTGCCTTTATCTGTCCTGTTTCATCCACTGATGTAGTGACCAGTTCTGCAAATTTTCCCATAAGCAGAATTATCTTGACATTCTGCTCATGTGCTGATGTCATGCTGACTTACAATCTTGCACCATCCCAGTTAAAGCAGTGGTCCTCAAACTTCCTAATGCTGTGACCCTTTAATATAGTCCCTCATGTTGTGGTAACCCCCAAGCATAAAATCATTTTAGTTGCTACTTCATAACTGTAATTTTGCTATTGCTATGAATCATATTTTTGGAGATAGAGTTTTTCCAATGGGTCGTGATCCATAGGTTGAGAACAGTTAGATCAAGTGGGCAAGAACTGAGATGTGTTCTTAATGCCTAAGGACACCAAATGTATATAATACAATAGAGAATTATACATTAAAAATGAACAAAAACGTTTTAGGAATCGAAAGTTATATGGTATTTGATGGCTTCTTTTTCTTCTTTTTGTTTTTAGTTGTGCTTCATAATGGTGATTAAAAGGCACAGTATTTGATGGTATTTTCTTCATTTTCAATACTTCCCTTGGAACTCGAGAACAAACACAGTTGTCAGAGGGATGAGAAGATTGGAATTTTCTACTTTGGCTCAGGATAAATTCATCCTCTCTTATCATTTGGGTGAGATGATGAGGCCAATCTGATGGGGTTGATGGCACACAGGTTGATTGAGGACATTGTGCATCAAGCTCCATATTAGAACGTCTGTGTGAACTTAGTTTAGAGTAAATGCAAGTCATTCTTCAGCAACGAGTAAGTTTATTCTCAAAGTCTTTCCAATATTGGTGGCCTCTATAGTCCTTTCATAAGGCTTCTTTATTGCCATTTTACAGAAATTATCCATGACCTTCATCTAACCTGCCCCTGTGATGGACTGGGTTGTATCTTCTCCTCATAAAAATAGTTTTATACCATCCTTAATATAATAGATTCACAAAGAGTGTGAGAAATATTCCCAGTATACTGCATTAAGCTCTTCTTGTATACTTCTGACATGTTTGAAATAATTGAACCTGGGATCTTGTCCTTTCCATGCAAGTACTGTGGACTCAGCTACCCACACAGTACCACTGCTCATCCTTTACCTCCCTTGGTTGACCCTATCTGCTCTGCAGAACCAGCACAGCACAGCTTTACATATTGCTTAATTGGCACCAATATACACAGAGATTCTTGTGTAATTCTGTATTTGACTTTACACTGTTGGATGAGAAACAGATCTCTCAATCCATGTGTGTGCAACCTAGAACTATGAGAGTGTTAGTATCTATTAAACAATAGAAGATAGCTAGTGAATAAAGAGGTTTGTGTTATTCATCAAAATGCACTCCTGAAATCTTTTACTTTATTTTACTTTTGAGAAAAGTTTTCACCAACTTATCTTTTATTTAAGTTTTATTTATTATTTATATGTATGTTCCTGTGTGAGTTTTTGTGTACCACTTGTGTGCACCTGCACACAATGTCAGGACAGGGTGTCAAATCCCCTATAACTGGAGTTATAGGCAGTATTAAGTCACCATATGGATGTTGGAAATCAAATATTAGGCCTTTGCAAGAGAGGGGTCAGCACTCTTAACAACAGTGTTATTTCTCCAGCCTTTTCTTTTCTTTTCTTTTCTTTTCTTTTATTTTCTTTTCTTTTCTTTTATTTTATTTTATTTTATTTTATTTTATTTTATTTTATTTTATTTTATTTTATTTTATTTTATTTTATTTTATATTTAGAGACAAGCTCTACCTTTGTAGTAGCCCTGGCTTGCCCAGAGCTCACTTTGTAGACCAGGCTAGCTTCAAACTCACAAAGATTTGCCTGTCTCTTGAATGCTGAAATCAAAAGCATACACAACCATAACTGGCTCTTAGTAACATAGTTTCAATCATCAGCAAAACTAACTTTTCTAAAAGTGCACATATTCTTTCAAAATGAGAACAACTACCTTTTAACGTTTAAGCCAGGTACAGGGAGTTGTAAACAAACATCCCATTACCCTTTAATAGTTAAATGGACAATTTCACAAAGAACAACATTTCTTTGTTGAAACAATGAAATTTTGACATTGGAAAATAAGCATGGCTATATCATTACACCAATCTGGGATCCCATGTCATTTTTGTCAACGATCTCACTAGTTTGTCTGATAGCAAAGTAGTCTGCTTTCCATCCTGTCGGTCTAGAATAGTTGATTTTACAAACTAGGCTGTTTTAGGTATCATAATCAGTTGTGTTTCTGAAGGTCCCTCAGTTTGAGTTTGTCTGATGTTTACTTACTATTAGATTAAAATGCACATTTAGGCAAGAATGTAATAGAATACCCTGTCTAGTGGTACGTGATTGTGATTTCCTCATTCATTGATGTATTAATTTTGGTCACTTGATTAAGCTGATATATTCCTCAGTCTTTCTATCATAAAGTTTCTTGTTTCACCCTTCTGTAACTAATACATATTTTGTGAGATGCTCCTATTCATAAACAAATCTCATCTACTATGTTTCAGCAACTGTTTTTTTCTTACTGTATTACTTGTTCCTATAACAGTAGTCAGACCATGATTTTCTGTTTTTAGATCTATATTTCCTTACATGTCCTGGGCATCCCAGCATAAAGAGGGTGGTCTGTCTGAGCTATGTGTGCTTTTACTGCCGTGGCCTCTTAGTCTTTGTTTTAGAAAGTGAGTTATCACCTGTTAGTATCGTGTGTATTTTGACGTTCAGCAGTCAATCTTAGTTTCAATCATCAGCAAAACTAACTTTTCTAAAAGGGTGATGTCTTGGAATTATTTATCTCTTAAAGTTTAAAATAATATTCCAGATCCATGCTTTACTTTTGTGAAGACCTACCCACCAAGTTGGTGTTTGTTTCTCTAAGGATAAATTGTTCCCTCTGGCAAAGGACAATATGTGTAAATTGAGAACTAAGTGCTAGGTAAAGTCTTTGCTCACTAGGCCTTCTTATTCCCAGATTCAGATCTCCTATTGGTCAGATACTTGCTCTGCCAACACATATTACACCACAGAATACACATGCTTTACCTTGCCACACATAAACTACACATACATAATACACATATGCATACAGACTGCACTCACCACAAACACAAACATAGAGATCACATCTCAACATGTGCACACACAACACATACACATTTTACAGCACACTCATCATTCACACCACATATACAAAAGCACAGACTCACAGAACACACATATACCGTACACAAACACTACACACCACACCTGCAAGCACACCACAAAAACATATGATATACCACACTCACACATATACCATGCATGTACACAGATGTCTTTAGATCCAGATTAACAGTGCAAAGTTGATTCTAATTTTCTACATGTAGAACGCTCTCCTGGGACATTAGAAAACAGTTCCTGTTACTGTTGATATATTTGCTTTTTGTGCTCAACTTCATGCATTTAGTCTTTCCTTAATTTCTTCTCTTCTCCATCATATGCATGACATCACATCTTCATAAACAGGCTCCTTTGTGGCCTCCAATTTGGGTCACCAACAAGATGTCCCCTTACTCCAAGGCCTTTTAATTTAGACTAATCGTTAACATGTCTCACTCAAACAGATAAAATTTCTGCAAAAAAAAGACCAAATACATATAAGAAAGAGTCATTTATTCATTTAAAATGCTCATTAGACCACAAGAGATTAAGAATAATACATACATACATACATACATACATACATACATACATACCTGCATGTATGAATGAACTGGCTCCGGATATGTAGCTGAAGTTTTCTCTGGTCCTGCCCAGCCCCACAGACCCCATAGCTGCTTATAAAATAATCACTCAGAAGCTTATATTAATTAAAACTGCTCAGCCATTAGCTCAGGCTTATTACTTACTAGCTCTTACATTTAAACTAATCCATAATTCTCATTTATGTTTAGCCACATGTCTTGGTACCTTTTTTCAGTTCTGTCTTTACATCTTGCTTCCTCTGTGTCTGGCTCATGACTCCTCTCTCTGCCTTCCTCTTCCCAGAATTCTCCTCTCTGCTTATCCTGCCTATACTATACTTCTGCCTGGCTACTGGCCAATCAGTGTTTTATTTATCAACCAAATTAGAGCAACACACAGTCACAGAATACAAAACGACATCCCCATCATTAAAACCTTCCTTTTTGAAAAAAAAGAAAAGGGGAAGTTCTGTGGATGTCTTTCTGTATGCTGTGAATATGTGTTTCTCTGATTGGTTGGTAAATAAAGATGGCCTATGGCAAGGCAGCTTAGAAGCAGGCAGGAAATCCAAACAGATAGACTGAAAGAGAAAGGAGAGGCAAGGCGGGTGCTGCAAGCTGCCCAGGAAAAGCAAGATGTAAAGGTACTGGTAAGCCACAAGCCATGTGGCAAAGTATAGATTAATAGAAATTAGTTAATTTAAGATGTAAGAGCCAGCTAGCAAGAGGCCTGCCATAGACCATACAGTTTGTAAGTAATATAAGCCTCTGTGTGTTTAATTGGGTTCGAGCAGCTGCAGGACCTGGTGGGACACAGGAAAACTTTAGCTATAAGGATATTATCATATTCCCAGGGATGATCAGAACCCAGGACATGGAGATACCATTTGCATCTTTACTTTTCAGTCATAAGTTCTCTAACACCTGTTTTGTTGGATAGGGACATTTTAGTTTCTTTAATTTTTGAGAGATGACTGCCATCAGCTTATGAGGTCTATGTAAGCAAATAAAGTTTATGGACTCTTGTGCCTTTCTGGAGAGGCAATTAGAAAAGAAGACTATTTGACACACAGATACACATGTCAAAACTGACACAGAAATAAATACACACAGCAAATTTTTCTACACTGACAATTTTAAAAAAGAATACCCATATTACTCAGCTGTTGTGTTGATCATTTTTGCACAGCTGTGATCAAATACTGCACAAAAGCAATCTGAAGGACACACTTATTTATGTATTTGCAGTCCACCTACACTAATTGACAGATTATAATTATTATCTTTATTTTGGCACTTTATTTATCTGGTGGTACATTGTTGTTTTCACTTCTCCCTCTCCATCTCTCTCCTCTTTCTTTTATGTATACATATGCATGTGTGCACTAAAGTTCATAATAAAGCTAATTAATAACTATGGTATACATATGGTATGTATATGGCATATATAATAACATATGCTATGTGATATAGTATACATACTATACTATTATAATTATTGGACAATTAGATAATTGGACAAAAATCAATATTGTCCAATATTTCAAGAAGTGGAATGGTTAGCATAGCATCCTGTATGTTTATATGACATACTAACATAATATATGTTTAAATTAATATTATGTATTATATTATATTTTTATCTATATATCTATATTATCTCTATCACATTTATCTATATCAATATATTTTAATAGTATTCCCCTTACCATGGTTACCATACATTAGAACCACCTCAAGATTCCTTACCACTCATTTGTTTGTGCTTCTTCTAACCGGGGGACAAGCAATTTTGCAACTTTGTTTTTCATACACCAGTGAAAGCCTAGATAACTGTTTTACCCCATCCCTGCTTCTTCCATCTGCTATTTACTTCTACTTTTGAATCTATGCCTTTTTTCTCTTGCTCCAGAAAAAAAGTCAGGCATTTTTCTACTCGCATCCCTCCTCCTTGCCCATAATCAAAAGTGAGGAATATGCTCTTCTAGATTTTAAATTTTATATACATTAGATCTATAGGTCTATTTATTTTGCTAAGCGCATGACTTTGATTTACCTCTGTCCACAGATTACAGGGCAGCATATGACCATCTCCACATGTCTTCTGTGCCACTGCCTTGCGTCTTAACCTTTATTTCATGCCTAACCTTTCCCATCCAATAACGTGTTCTTTAAAAACTGCTTTTGTTGAGTTTAGTGTCATATATACTGAATTGAGAGCACGTAGCCTATGAGTCTGTCTTCTTTCTTTTGCTCTAGTACAACCGAGATCCACTCACTTTCTTGAGGTTTCAGCTGGTTAGTCCTTTCCAGTACTCTGTAGTATTATTTACAGTGTTAAGTATCATATTTTATGCTAAAATGTGAACTCCATAAAGTATAAACTAAAAATGAAACAATCATATTCTTCATGAAATAATGGTAAATCAGAAAAATCTAATAGACAAGCAAGATCAAGGCTTAAAAGAATAGAGAAAACAAATCTTGTGACAACATTAGTATCATTTAGAAACTGGACCATGCCCATTGCCTCCTTCCTTCTTCAGACATACAACAGATTATAGAAAATGCAGTAGAAACTAGCTATTAATTGAAAGGATCCTTTAAATCTTCATTGTTTTTCTTCATACTAAGGCTACTAGGTAAACCACTTAGTACTATCCACAGGGAACTCTTCCAATGGAGCAGTAGCCTGACTAGTACCTGACATTTCCAGATTTAGTCAGTACAGCTCAGTTAGCAAGAACCAATGTAATACTATGTTTAATTGCTCATAATTTTAAGTTTTCTTCACTATCATACTTCCAATATCAGTCAATTCTCTCACACAGTCTTGTCAGATGGGTCAGTGAGTAAATGCACCTGCCACGAAGCCCACTGACCAGAGTTCAATTCCCAGGACTCACATGATTGAATGAGAGAACTAACTCCTACAAGTTGTCCTCTGACCTCTACACATTTACCATTGTATATACATGCTATGCATATATAATATAAATAAACAAAATGTAATCAAATAATTTTTCCAATTACCTGGTCAATTTTTGTCCTTTTCTTATTTGTGAACATTGTACACATCAGTTTGTACACATCAGTTTGATTATATCTGTTCTTAAAAATTTGCAACATATGAAATACACACACAGCTTTTTAAAGCTATAAATAATACACCTTCCTTCTAATCTCAACATTAACATGAATAGAACTGATTGAAGTATATTATTTTTAAGTTGTGCTTTTTATTTAAGCCATCTGTATTATAAGAAAAAATTTCAAAATTAGCAACCCCAAGTAATTTTGTCAAGAATTTCTGTCAGAGAGAAAGAAGTACATATAAAGTGAAATATCAAATATTTAAAATATTTTAGATTATTTGACTGAAAAAGATATGAAAAGTGATACTCATCCAGTTAAATTTCGTAGATGATGCTCACACTCAATGGCTGAAGACTACCTCTTCTGATGTATTATGTAATTACATTGATGGATGGTTAATGGAGTCAGTGTGGCAGACCATATGTTTACCCATGACCTGAATGTCATTGGTCATGTTACGGCTTCAAATCTCCAGCATGTGCTGTTTGAAAAAAATACCCATTTTAAATTTAAGCCCATGCTTTAAAAAGACCAGAGTGAAATAAATGACTAAATTTGTCACCAGATATTTATACACAATTCCTTTTGGAACTTATATTTTATTAATTTTTGGGCTTAGAGCCTCTCATAATATATAATAAGATATTTATGTAAATAATTGAATTACCTCAGTTTATATGAATTACAATAATTGAGACCTCACTTAAACTTTTAAAACTTGCATAAGTGTGTGTGTGTGTGTGTGTGTGTGTGTGTGTGTGTGTGTGTATAAATGGGTAGATAGACAGATTTGTTAATTTTCTAGTTTACTGAGACAGAGTATGGACAGCATATCCACTCATGACTGGCCATTATCAGAAGCTGAATTGTTGGTAAATATTATTCTTCCTGTTCTTCATGGACCACATCCTGTCCTAAGTTCAAAGTAGCCTCAGGCATCATCAGAACCCAGAACATGGCAAAGCAGGGATTCCAACTAAGAGATAGGCGTTTAGGGAGTCTTCTTTTCTTGTACCTCTCCAGAGAGGTACAGGAGTCCATAAACTTCATTTGCCTACAAAGACTTCATAAACTGATGGCAGTTACTTCTCAGAAATTGAAGAAATTAAAATGTCCCTATCCAATAAAACAGGTATCAGAGAAACTATAACTTTAAAGTATGGAATTTTTAAATAAAATCTCCATGTCTGGGATTCTGTTCATGCCTTGGAATATGACAATATCCTGAGCCAGTCCATGTATTTCCAAAATGTAGATTGTAGTTAAATTTCTAAATGGTCTTATTAAATAAGAAACACAGAGCCAAATATAGGGGTGAAAGCCTTAGACATCGGGGAAATAGTGATAGCCACCAACCTTACCTCTCCATCTCTGTAGCTATCAAAAGATGAGTTACTTCCTGTCTACCCATGCCTTTATTGCCTTGCTGTTCTGCCCTCTTATTGGCTCTTAGCCCATTTACCTCACTTCCTTGTCACTGTCTGTCTGTACAGACCTCCAGGTCTCTATGGTTGGTACTGGGATTAAAGGCATGTCACCATGCTTAGCTGTTCCCTAGTGTGTCCTTGAACACACAGAGACCCTGCCTCCCAAGTGATTGGATTAAGGGCATGTGCTACCACTGCCTGACTTGTGTTAATGGCTTGCTATTTTCTCTGATCTCCAGGCAAACTTTATTTATTAACACACAAATAAAATATCACCACATTTCCCCTTTTTTGTCTAATAAAAATGAAAAAGAACTAAAAAAGTTGTAACTAATATAAAAAAGCTATATACAATAAGAACAATAACTATATATAATACAAGCAATAAATACATAAAAAATGTCTAGTCCATTTGCTTCTGACAAATTCAGAGAAAATATTCCATTATCTATTGTATTTTGGAAAGTCCAAAATTTACCTAATTTACTTTTTATCTGAACAACAGAAAACTATCTTATGATGTCTTTTTTTTTTTTTTTTTTTTTTTTTTGGTTTTTCGTGCTGGGATTAAAGGCGTGCGCCACCACCGCCCGGCTTATGATGTCTTTTAAACTTACACACTTAATATCTCTTAATGAGTTTATTTTTTAAAATTTCTTAACAAGGAAAATTGTTACTACAACAATCCAATCTTTAACTTCCTCAGAAATCCAATAAGGAAATAATATTACCTAGTAAAACAGGAAGTGCAAACAAGTGACTTCCAAAAAAATGTGAGTTGACAGAAACAGCCAGCTTCCTGAACAGTCACCCCAGCTTTCTCTGCAACGTTGGGGCATCATCTTCAGCCTATAGGCTTAGCATATCTGACAGACTCATTTGTGAAGTAGGATGTACACAAGGCCTACAGCTCAACCTCACATTTGGTACAATTATTCTATGTACCAGATAAACTTGAATTCTGCCAGTGTCCTGTCATGATTCAGGATTTTAAATTCTAGAAATTGCTGGTGTTTTTGGAATTTGGCTACCTATTCTTCCCGGCTTGTGGATGGCTTCATCTAGGCATCCTGCTCTTCTCTGCATCCCATTCTTCTTGGCTTATGGGTGGCTTCATCTCCTTTATTAAATGCCAGTCTACCATTGAAAGGTTAGACTCCATCAACCTAGTTACTCTTTCAAGAATAACTGTTTCAGCTACTGTTCCACTGCACACCAGAAGCCATTGGTCCATTGCCTGTTCAACTGCCTTTGAAGAAAGGGGCACTGTACCTTTTCCCAATTGCAGAGCCAGTTCAGCGATGGTGCCATATTGTCCTGGCCTCAGAGGACACCTGTTTTTAAAGCCGCAACCACACATGTTTTAGCAAGGATCAGTAGTCTTTTGTTTTGTGTCTTGTTTGTCCATTTTGGATAGCATACTGTCAGCACTCGATTTGAGAGCACTTTGTTGCCTAGTGGCTAACTTTTGCCACAATGAAAGTTAATTCCATATGCAGTTTCTTTAATGTCCATATCTTCTCTGAAGTACATTGGTGCTGTCAGGAGCCAACAAGTCTCATGGTCATAAAAAAAGAAAAAATTCTAAGTTATTAAAACATTTTAAATGCTATATTCTGTAGGTCTCTGAAGGGTTTGAAGATGACCTGTCTATCTAAAATATATCTCTGATTAACCTTGAAAACATCTAATGTGACTACAATTTTGATTGTAATGTCTAACAACTAACTACTAACTTTCATTAGATAATATCTAAGTTGTGAGTCTTAATTAAAATCACTTCTATAGTACACCCAGTACACTTCAGATCTGCAAGTCAATTACTGTTAGCAGTATTTATTATTCCTGAAAATTTTCACATTGTGTTGATGGGAATAACATCAGGACAACAGCAGCAACAAAAGAATAATATGCATGAGTTGGCTGTTTGAAACCTGGGGCTTATACAGGGACACATGGCTCAGCCTGGGAGGAGGGGACTGGACCTGCCAGGACTGAATCTACCAGGTTGAACTCAATCCTCAGGGGAGTCTTTGCCCTGGAGGAGATGGGAATGAGGGTGGGCTGGGGGGAAGGCGGGGTGGGGGGGTGGGGGGGTGGGGGTGGGGGTGGGGTGGGGGGGTGGGGTGGGGGTGGGGGGGTGGGAGGGGGGAGAACAAGAGAATCTGTGGCTGATATGTAAAATTAAATCAAATTATAAAATAAAAAAATCTTTGATAACTCTAGGATTTTTATGTAGCTCTTATGATAAGCAAGCACAAATATAAAACTTCTGATAGATACACAGTGGATCAAGAGAAAGGAATCAATATACAGCATGATAAAAATATAAGAAAAAAAAATAATAACAGTATACTTTGCATTTTTCTGCACACTTTGTTCCATCAAGAAAATGGACTGCATGCATGCTTCCAAATCACACATCATCATTATCATTATTATTATTATTATTATTATTATTTTATAGAAAGCAAAGTTGAAGATTCTAGAATCCTAGACTCTATTCACTTGTTAAATACTAAAAAACGAAAAATTTATACAGTACAAAATTAAATCCTTGTTACTTCAAATTTGACACATAAATACACATAGCAATTTCCCCTAAATTTCTAATTAGAAAAAAAAATAGCTATTATACTCAGCTCTTGTGTTGTTGACTTTTGCACAGCTGTGAACAAATACAACACAAATCCAATTTGAAGCATAGAATTATTTATTTTTACTTATGCCTTCAGACACATCATTCCTTTGTGGTTGGAAGCAAGTTCTAGACATAATAGCTCACATCTTGGTGGTCAGGAGCAGACGAAAGATAGGATACAAAGAATATCCAGGGAAATAAAATAATCTAAGGACAGATTTTCAGCCACCCACATCCTATCTTCCACTGTCTCCCATGATACTGTGAACCCATGAAGGGGTTGGTCATTTTCTAGGTCAGAGCTGTCATATCTAATAGTCCTTGTAAATACCCTCCTAGGCAGACCTCAGGTCTGCATTCCTAATCTCCCAGGTGTTTCCCAATCAAATCACCTCCCCTTTGAAAGTGCCATTTTAATAAAAGCCTGTTCAGGTATCTCCAAATAAAGAGAAAGACTATAAAAAAAATAAATTGAGTTTGAATTCTCAACCAAAGCTCCTTGTTACCATTCAGTATTGTGTGATTCTAGATTGTGATGGTGTTCTTTTACATATAAACAGTTTGAAGCTGGCCATGGTGTCCCCTGCCTTTAATCCAAGTACTCAAGAATCAGAGGCAGGTAGCTCTCTCGGAGTTCGAGTAATGTAGCAAGTTACTGAACAGCATGAGGTACAGAGAGATCTTGCCACAAAAGAAAGAAATAGTAAAAATGTACAAGGGAAAACAGGACCTGAGCTACCATTTTGCTTTCATATATTCCATGAATACTAACCATTTTCTCTACCAGTATACTTTTTTTTAAAGAAAGATTTGGCTACTTTTCAGTATGATTTTTAGAAAGCATGTTATACCATATGGTGCATCTAAATGGTGAAAACAACTACATTATAGAATAAACATGTTGTTATACTATGAGAGTGAAATGTAAGGAGGCAACCAATCATCTCTGTCATCTACACACCTTACATGCCTATATCTTCTAGGTCAGTCTATGACAAATATTTTTCCCATAATTAGATTAATTTTTGTGCCATAATTCTCTTTGAGAAAAGAGATAATCTGGGCTGATCAGAACTTAATCAGCCAAGTCCTTTGGAAGGACAGGCTTTTCCACAGTTTCTGAATTCAGAATATGAGACAGTTATCTTAGGAAAGAGAATTTTTCTCTGTTGAAGGCTTTGATGATGTAGCCAAGAGTCAAGGTATGTAAGAAGCATTATGGAGTCAAGTACCTTCCCGAAGAATATCTTATTTGGAACCCAGTATTTCAGAAGTGTACCCACCAGGAATGGAGTTATAACATTAACCTGAATGAACTTGATGCCAGTCATTTAGAGCCTATATACTCATTTTTCTCTGCTTCCTGGTCACTGTAGTGTATGCCTCTGAGAGTTCATTATGAATGAAACTTTCATTTGAGCTTTAGAATGTCTGAGTTCTATGGATCACAAATCTTGTGTTTTCTCTTCTGTGTCTGATAGTAAAAAGATATTGCTTCAGACCACTCTGTTCAATGATTTTCCATGCAGAAAAAAAAAAGCTTGCAGGTACCACTCAGAGTATAACATATTTATGAGCAAAAGCATTATTCTTTGAAATAATTTTTAAAAGACAATGTATATGCATGACGTAAAATATCCAGAGACTTAGAAGCTCACAGAATTTATGCATCTTTATAATGTAATTACAATTGGAAGCACGGTAAAGTATTTTGGTATAATATATCTCTGAACTATGATTATTTTAAAGTAAGCATTTGGATTTTGAGTTGAAGCAAATATGTTTGCTTATTTGTCAAAAATGACATAAAATGCTACCCATCCTTCTCTAAGCCATTTTTATGTATTTTCTCTGTAAACCAACAATTCTTAAACATATTTGAAATATTCAAATGTTTTAAAGTACTATTATACTTTATGCCAATGTGGTAGAACATGTCCCTTAGCAATGCTTTGTCTCTGACTCGTCTTTGATGATTCATCCAGTTAGAACAGAAACTCTCTGCTTTTAAGCTTTTTACTTTGCATCAACACAGAAAGGAATTGAGACTGGAACAACATGTGCCACTGAAGAAAAATGCATACAATCATTGTATTGTTAAAAAATATAAAGCTTTATGATGAGCAAAAAGAGCTGATGACGAGGATCTTTGATTCATTCATTGATTTTTTTTCTCACAAAATGTTCAGAATCAGCTTAAATATCCTGTGTCCAATGTCTTTAACCTGTAATAATAAAAGGTGAGGGCTCATCTCTGTGGTACAATTTTTAGGGCTACATTGAGAGAGCTTAGGATAATGTACACTTAATAAAATTACAGACAATGGTTGAGTTCTGTGATTGTGAACAAAATTCAAGGAGGCTTACTTGAAGATGAGAACTAACAGTATCTTCATTTTCATTAGCTTACCTTTACAAATGTTCTGCTTAGAACCTTGACCACACAAATAGAAGCAAGAACTTTATCATCATCACTATAGCAACAGCGTGGAAATTTATTTCAAAATGATTGACTACATGAAAGTGAGTTTTTCTTTCTCTTTTTTTTCTGTTTAGGATGGAAAGAAGACTAGATGATAGAAATGTTTAGTTCACATTGAAAACTTCTTCTATAATTTAACCTAGTGTATTTTCTTTTATAAAAGCAAATTAATTTACAAAATTTTATTAAGGCAACAAGAGTTTATATTATAAATATCTGTGTATGAATTAATTTCTCCTTTGAAGTATTGCTGTGGAATATTTGTGTATACTGTTTGAAGATGTGTCACTGTGATTGGCTTAATGAAGAGCTGAATGGCCAGTAGGTAGGCAGAGAGAGGTTAGGCAGGAATTCCAGAAAAGGAGAGGAACTCAGGAAGATTCTAGGTGTACAAGAGATACCAGTGAGACACTGAAAGTGTTGGACATATGGTGCAAAAGAGAGGAAATCAAGCCAAGTGGCAGAACATAGCTTAATTAAACTAGGTTAATATAAGTTCTAAGAGCTAGTTGGGGCAAAGCCTAAGCTAAGGTCATGCTTTCATAGCTAATAAGTCTCCATGTTGTTTTTTGCAGGCTGGTGGCTGAAAAGAAGTGTGACTAAAAATTACTGTTGAAATTTTTTGTAAGCAACTTATAAAATTTTAGAAAGAATATTTTATTCAAAATGCAGACATGTCATTAAGGATAATTTTCCTATGAATTATAATCTTCAATTTAAAACTTTGTACCAAATACTAACATACACGAACAACCGAAGACTAATAATATCTCTTTATTGCCTTGGGCAAGAATGATCACAGTTTTAAAGCTGGGCCATTTAATATTTTGTGCTGTCTTAAATTTCTTTGTGAGAAAATGCTCTTGTCCTTCTCATGACATCTTTTCACATCTCTGAACTTTATAGTGAGCATGCTTGGTTCAAAGTAGCTGACAATCTACATTTAAAATAAGATGATCATATAGTAACATTGCTGAGGCAAGTTTTTAACCTTTATATCATTGCTGGAGTCAGAGTTCTGAGAACTTCATTTATAATGGCCTTTTAAAAAAGCCTTTCTGGGCTTTAGGACTTGCTTTTTAAGTGCTTACTCTTTGCCCACTTTAACTGAAAAGACATGACATGATTTCAAGATCCCCGAAGTGCATTCTTATTCATGAATTATATCCATTCATAAGACGTGTGGAAATCTCTAGGCTTGATGACGGATGGGGTGAATCTTCTGAAACTTTTGCATAGATCAGGTGTTTCATGAAATAAATGATAGAAAACCATTTTTATAATTTTTTTCTGTAATTTCTACTCTTGGTAAGACTAAGGGATTACATCTTAGAAGTCTGGTAATTTTGCATAAAATATCAAGAAAAGGATAATAATATGCTTGTTATCAGCCATTAAAATGATGCATGAATTATAGATGTGTTAACACATAAAGTCAATTATTGATTGTTATTGTCTAAGGTATAGAATCAGCTGAATGGTGCATTTGGATCACAGACATTTGTTTTTTATACAGGTCTAAGTTGAATACCAAGATAAACTATTTTAAAGTAGTAATTAGAAATTCATCATTCAAAACTTGAATTTCAGCACAAAATACATTTCTGTAAATTATAGTATTGAAATTTAAAACATTTCATCAAATATTAATATGTATGAATAGCTACCAATAAATTGATATCGTTTTCTTGCTTTGGACAAAAATGCCCCAAATCCTAAACACTTATTGTGTTTTCTTCTCTTAACTTTATTAGCAAAAGTTACTCATTAATAGAGATATTTCTCAAAAATTTGATTAGATTAATTTAATGCATAATGGAATATGGAAACATTTTATTTTGCTTTTCGTGCATCTACTAAGTCCAATTCAATTTTCAACGTGTTTTCATTTCTGCATTCCATACAATTTCTAACTATATTTATTTTTATTGTTTAGTTGAGAGTTTCATAAAAGGTACTCCAATCACCCTTACTTACCACTCCTCCCATATCTGCTCCCTACCTTTGTGGCCTCTAACAACAACAAAAAAGTTTTAAAAAGTCCAATTTGTGTTGTCTCTATAGTAACTGCTGTTGACAGATACAATGTGGTAGTCCATGATCCATGACCCTGCTGACTATAGAGGACCAGGAACCTTCTTCTGCAGTGGAATAAATGACTGCAGACTCACAATTGAGAAACAAAGACATAGAAGATTTCAGTGACAACCCCTACCTCTACCCTCACCCTGAAAATCATAGACAGGAAGCTATCAAAGAGAAATCTTAAAAATTGTGACAATGATGCTATAGTGTAGCCCTTCATGATAGATGGTGACTGGCTAGGGTGAGGATGGGGAATGACTCATTCTGTAAGAGGCCGGGTCACTGGGAATTTGACCATGCTCTAGTTACTATATGGACAAACTATTTTTTACATTTAAATATTAAGTAACTAAAGAGCAACCTAATAGGATCTATGTGGTGATATTTTGTTTGTGATCTAACAAATAAAGCTTGCCTAAGACCAGAGTGTGGAGCTAAGGTACTAGTTAGCCATAGAAGCCAGGGAGTGGTGGCACACACCTTTAATCTCAGCACTTGGGAGGCAAAGGCAGACAGATCTCTGTGAGTTCAAGGTCACTCTGGGCTACCAAGTTTGATACAGTCTAAAAGAGAAACAGCCAGGCAGTGATGGCACACCTTTGTTCCCAGCACATGGGATCTCACGCCTTTAATCCCAGCACTAGGGAGGTGGAGACAGGCAGCAATATGGCAAGGCAGAGAGAGGAATGTAAGGTGGGAGGAGACAAGAACTCAGCTCCCTTCAGGATGAGAAGTCCTGGAGGTAAGAAGTCTCTCTAGTGGCTGGCTCCTTTACTGATCTTTCAGTTTACCCTGATATCTGTCTCCAGGTTTTTATTATTAAGACCAATTAGAATTCATGCTGCAGACCTAGAAGTATTAAGCAATATTTTAAACTCTGATACATTTATGTTAGGGAGTTTCATCCCTTAAAATTATAAACATTGGACTGATATTGGCAATTTAATTATATTATTGATATTACCTTGGGATTTTCTGATTCTAAAAATTAAAATGAATGTATACAATATTTGAACTGGCAAATGTTTACACACACACACACACACACACACACACACACACACACACACACACACATATATATATATATATTTACCTTAAAGTATAGAAACTTGTTTGTTAAAATATGTTTCAAATATGTAAGTTGATTTAACAAAAATTATTCTTTCTTTAAAAGTTTACATGATGTTGGAGCTTTGTGTAGATGGCATTCTTTTCTGAATGAAATGTTTATTTAAGAATAAGCTCTTTATTTAGGGATAGGAAGAAGAAATTGACTAAAAAATTATGACTGAAATGGTTATTAAGACTTTATAGGGCTGTAGTCATGACAAAAAGATGACAGTTAATTCTCAAACTAGTTTTCTGTATTTATTTTGATAAATATCTTCTTGTTCAGGATGTGATTTAGTAGGTTTTACAAATTTTCATTAAATCACACTATAAAACTGTGCTGATTTTTAAATAAACTGAAGAAAATGATGTGATAACTTCACTTTAAATGTTATAATGAAGGGCAGGTGAGATTCTCAGATGTTAAGGGTGCTTTCTGCTCTTCCAAAGGGCCCAAGGGTTTTTTGTTTTTGTTTTTCCAGAATCCAGTTGTGTTTCACAACTCCTTGCAATTCCATTTCAGATATCCAGTGTCCACTTCTGGTCTCCATAGGTACCTGTACTTATGTGCATAGACCCACAACAGAGAGAGAGAGAGAGAGAGAGAGAGAGAGAGAGAGAGAGAGAGAGAGAGAGAGAGAGAGAGAGAGAAATGAACAAAAAGTAAAAACAAATATTTAAATGCCAAGGGAAATGATTATGATGAATATCCAACGTTGTTATTGTTTTTGCTTTTTTTGGGGGGGACCGCCACTCAGCTCCCAAATAAATCACACATGGAGTCGTATTTTTAATTATAAATGCTCAGTCTTAGCTTGACTATTTTCTTGCCAGTTTTTCTTAACAAATTTATCCCATCTTTTACCTCTGAGCTTTTCCTGTTCTCTTCTGTAAATGCTACTCTTACTCTGTGGCTTGCTATATAGCTAGGTGGATGGCCCCTGAAGTCCTCCTTTTTCTCTGGCTACTTCTTTTCTCCTCCCAGATTTCTCCTTCAATTTATCCTCTCTGCCTGCCTCACTATTGGTCATTCAGCTCTTTATTAGACCATCAGGTGCTTTAGACAGGCAAAGTAACACAGTTCCACAGAGTTAAACAAATGCAACACAAACAAAAGTAACACACCTTAAAATAATATTCTACAACAAATTCTTTATTGCCTACAAAGTCTCACGCTATCAATGCCATTTAGTCATGGATTATCAAGAGATCAAATTTTGCTTGTTTTGGTTTCTTAATTGTGCTTGGGATAAAGAAAATATGTAGAATCTAAAAAATGTTATTCTCTTTTCAAGTAACTTTCTGAAAATGATAAATAAAATCTAATATAATTTTCTATATATGAGACAATTACTTGGTACTTACAAGTGAATGAAAATGTACATTTATAGCTTACTATGAGAGCATTATTTATGAATGTATGTCTGCAATTATATAAGCTAAAACATTTAAAATAAACAAACATCAATTGTTCAATATGGAGAACAGAATTACTATGTTTCTGACAAAACCTTTCTTTAATTCTTTTATTACTAAGGAAGTAATGAAATTTACAGCTTCTGTGATATCCTCAGAGATTAAACCCATGAGCATTAAAAATATACTATTCACGTACTAGCATAAGACAGTAAGAAAAGTGCTGAACAAATTAATGCTGGAAATAATACCAGAACATATGATGGTTCACGTTTGTAGCCATATAATAAATATTATTCTCTTAATTGCTTTTAAATGGTGGACAAATAATTAGTATAATCATTATAGCAAGATCTTCATGAAAGTGGTTTTTAGAAATGTGAACAAAAACACATTGATAGTTTATATGTGTAGAAAGAGACTGAAAGTAAATTATTTTACAAATGTTGGTTTTAATTAATTTTAACTTGCCTTTATTTGTTTACTGTAATGAAACACAGTAACAGCCACGTTAGAAGAAGATATTAATCTCAGTACATCATCATTTGTGATGCTGGATATAGATTTACAGATCTATTCATTTCCATCACAGAATGCTAGAGAGCTAGGCATTTCTGGACAGGTCTTCACAATTCAAACAGCAGGTGACTTACTGCTGTAAGCACGAATCTATTTAGAGCATGATTATTTTCACCCACACAGCATCTGCCTGCTTATCAATGCTTTGTAGCTCTTCTTAAAAGCTATGTACTCCAAATTTCTTTGTTAACATTGCATCAGAAGTTAACTTCCTCAGTTCCTACTTTCCAAATAATTTTACATTGATTTTTGATTTCTTAAAAATTTTTGCTGTGTTTATGTACGCACATTCTGGATTACATGCAACAAATCCTTTTAAGGAGTGTTCATTACTGTAATGTTCATTATGGCTGTTATATGATCTTTTACATATTGACTGAAAATAATTACTTAAAATTATAAATACAAATATGTTTGAGCTGAGCAAGAAATCAATGAACATGAATAAAAATTAAAAGTATGTATAATGAAGTGTTGTGGCAACTTGTAAGGGGAAAGCAAAAGATTCAACTTATCTCCTGAGAAACGACAAATTGCAAATGACAGATTTCAGGTAGGACTTCATTTGTGCTGATTGGTCAGCATGCTTTTATTGGTGGCTGATTTTACTCTATAGAGTTCCAGCTTGGAATGCTCATTTACAATCCCTAGGGCTTTATACAACGATATTGACTCTAATCTCCTAAGAAATTTAACTGCAAAGTATTATATTGTTCTTTTTATTCATTATGTTGTATAGGGAATTTCTAGAATGAATTGATCTTGGATAGGTAGCATTTTCTTCTTTGAACATCAAGTCCTCCTCATGTGAATGGTTGTTACCACAGGCACATACTATCCAGAGGGGACAAGATTACTTTTGGACCTGATGATTAATATTCTTACCTTGATTGTGGTGATGGCATGATGAGTATACACAATGTCCACAACCATGAGGTTGCATATATGAAAATTTTATGTATCACTTACACACCAAAGAGTGCTGTTAAAATGACACATTTAACATATATCATTTGATGAGTTTAGACATATATGTATATCCATGAGTCCATTTATTATTTTGACCATAGTAATGATTCCTATAATTTTATTTTTATTTTGTTAAAATAAATGTTACATAAAATGTATTCACCTGACCAATTTAACTGCGCAGCTTAATTAAATGCATTTAATGCATTATATCCGGTGTAGCCATCACTATTATAATTCTTTCCATTGAAACTCTACTTACTAAACAGTAGCTCTCCCCTCAAGTCTTCCCAGATCACTACTTCCTTCTTTGTTAGAGTGTTACTACTCAACAAGCTGACCCACCACATATAAGTGGAAGTATATTATTTTGCCCTTTTATGCTATGTTTATTTCACTTAGTGTGGCATTTTCTAGCTTATCTGTGCTGCAACATTGTGTAATTTACTCACTTTATAATATTTAGCAATATTCTAAATATTAGTAAACAAGTCACATTTTTTAATTACCTGTGGCATTTAAGAAAATTGGGTTAGCGGGCTATAATCCACAGCCCTAGAGAAGCTAGGTAATAAGGAGGACCCTAAGAGGGACACATGATCAGTCTGGAAAGAGGAAATAGATGGGATCTCCTGGGAAAACTGGGGGTGGGGATGTAAAGGGGAGGAGATGGGGGATGAGAATATGAGGGATCAGGATGGTTGAGTTAGGGGAAGGACAAAGAGGGAGAGCAATGAAAGAGATATCTTGAGAAAGGGTGGCCATTATGGGGTTAGGGAGAAACCTGGTGCCAGGAAAACTCCCAAGAATCCATATGGATGACCCCAGCTAAGACTCCTAGCAATAGTGGAGAGGGGAACAGATTGGTGATTACCCTAATTGTCATGATAGAACCTTCATCTAGTAACTGATGGAAGCAGATGCAGAGATCCACAGACAAGCATTGGTTGAGCTCCTGGAGTCCAGTTGAAGAGAGGGAAGAGGGATTAAATGAGCAAGGGGGTTTAAGATCATAACAGGGAAACCAACAGAGACAGCTGGCCCAAGCTTGTGGGAGGTCATGGACTCTAGACTGACAGCTAGGGAGCCTGCACAAGACTGAGCTAGGCCTTCTGCATGTGGGTTAACAGTTGTGTAGCTTGGTCTGTTTGTGGGGACCCTAGCAGTGGGATCAGAATCTGTCCCTGGTGCTTTTTGGAACCTGTTCCCTATGATGGGATGCTTTGCTCAGCCTTGATGCATCGGGGAGGAGCTTGGTCCTGCCTCAACTTGATATGCCATGCTTTGTTGACTCCTATGGGAGGCCTTACCCTTTCTGAGGAGAGGATAGAGGGTGGGGTAGGTAGAAAAGAAGGAAAGGGAAGAGAAAGGAAAAGAAGCTGTGGTTGGTATGTAAAATAAAAAAATAAAAAGAAGAAAGAAAAAATTTTAAAAAAAGGATTAGTTCTATTTTTATGAGTTGTGTGTAATGCAGATATGAAAACGGGTGCACATATTTCTACTCGAGAACCTGGTACCTATCCTTTTGACTACAGCAAGTGCTGGAACTACAGGAGTTTCCCTTTTGAGTTTTGGGGGAAACAATACACATTCAATAGAACCAATGGCTGAGGAGCCCCCATGGAACAGGGATCATGCCCTCTGGATAAGTGAGGCAGTTGATTAGCTTGAACTGTTTGGGAGGCCCCCAGGCAGTGGAGCCAGGACCTGTCCTTGGTGCATGGGCTGGCGTTTTGGAGCGTTGGGCCTATGCTGGGAAATTTTGCTCAGCCTTGTTGTAGGGAGGAGGGGACTGGACCTTCCTCAGCTGAATCTATCAGGCTGGGCTGACTCCCCAGTGGAGACCTTGCCTTGGAAGAGGTGGGAATGGGGGGTGGATTGGGGGGAGAGCTGGGGGGGAGGGAGGACGAGGGAATCCATGGCTGATATGTGAAATTAAGTTAATTATAAAATAAAAATATTTTTAGAAAAAGAAGTCATATTTCAGGTTTTGAATTTAGAAAATATGGGCTACTGGTGTGTGGAACAATACTCTCTCATAACATTGGGCTGAGACCCTGAGCCACCTTTCCAAGTCATGATACCATGTGAGAAAAGACAATAAGCATTCTAATGTATTGTGTACTGTGTGGCCAAGTTAGTTAGCATACTTGATCTACAGTATCTTTAAGTTAAGTTCAATTTATCGTGGCATACACACCGTGTTTTTGACAATGACTGTACCCTTTCATATTCTTAAGCAGTACTACCCGATGGTTTCAGTTTCTCAACATTCTCACCAGTACTTGTTCTGTTTTGTTTTATAGTAACAACCATATCTAGTTTGAATCATATCTCATTATAATTTTGGTTTGTGTTTCCTTAATGGATAAGGGATTTTAAACAATTTTCATGTTTTGCTGTTCATAAATATCTTTGGGGAAACATAAATTCAAGCCCTTGTCCAGATCTGAATTTAGAAGTCAAATGTTGTTTTGGAAATTCATTTACAGTTATCAAATAGATATTTTGTAATTTTGTATTCTGCAATTTTAATGAACATTTAAAATCCATATCATATATTTTTAGATTTTTTATGATTTTATTTATTGTATTAGTGTCTATCTATGTGAGCTAATGGACACCACATGCATGTAGATGGTCACAGAGTTCTGAGGGTGTAGATCCCTTATAACTGGAGATACATGCTGTTGTGAGGCCTATAACATGGATTCTGGGAACTGAATCCTGGATACTCTGCGTGAATAGCAAATGTTCTTCACTGCTGAACCAACTCTGAACCCCAGTATTTCTTTTTTTGTTGTTGCCAGTGTCTTTAGTGTCATATCTCAAAAAATATTTGCCAAATATGACATCAATCATTTACTTTTGTCTTCTTCTGAAACTACTATTGTTTTAGATTTGGTTTTTTGATCCTTTTGAATAAAGGCTTATATACAGTATGAGAACAGTATTTAACATCACTATTTACAAATGAGCATTGGTTTCCTAGTACCAATTATTGAAAATGTCATCTATTTCTCATTTAATAGCTACCCGCTTATATCCTTTTCAAGAATCACTTTACCATACATGTGAATGCTTCTTTGTAATTGTCTTAGTCTAATGGTGATACTTTAACAAAATACTTGGGTCTGACGTATTTATTAGTTATAGAAATCAATCCCTTTCCGTTTGAAGTCTAGAAGACCAATATTAAGCCATTGGTAGGTCTGATGTGTGTGAGAATCTTGTGTCCCATTTTCATTATGACAACTTGATGCCACATTCCCATAAGGTACAAGGTGGAAGAGCCAAACAGAAACTATTTCATGAGGCTTCTTTTCTAAAAACACTAATCTATCCTAGGATGGAGACTTCATGACTTAAAAATTCTGCAAAATCCATTCTGGTAACATCTCTGCAATGGACAATTATTTTCAACATAAACTTTGGTGGGGATATATATTCAACTCATAACAATAGTTTTTATTCTACACACTTTGTCTATTTATCTGTCTACATATTAGTATCACAGTTAATTTTTAGTAACAGTTTTATGCAAGGCATGGGTTTGTTTGATTTTACTTATTTGTTCATTGAAAGTATGATTTTATTCTATAATTCAGGCTGCCTCTAACTCGCTAAGAAGTCTGCATTGGCCTAAAAATCGCTTAACTCTTGTTTCTACTTCCTGTGTTCTGTGTTTGGGCTGGTAGTGAACAAATTAGTCCCTTAGTAAAATTCAAAATCATGAAGTATTTTTAATTAAATAATATTTCATTTATTCTTTGAAAATTTTATATATTTATATAACTTATTTTGATGATATCTGTCCATTAATATCTCTCCCCAGTTCCCTCGTATGTCCCCTTACTGACTGTTTCCTAACTTATGTGTTCTCTTTTACTGTTCTTACCAACCTACTGAGTCTAACTAGTGCTGCCCATATATACCGGGGGATGTGGCCATCCACTGTGGTATGGATAACCTACCAAACACATCCTTAAGAGAAAATGACTTTCTTCTCTCAGCAATAACCAACTTCCAATAGCTTTTCTGCCAGAAATGGGGCCATGCTAAAATTTTGACTGGCTTGATCTTGTGTAAGACTTGTGGAAGTAACCACAGTAGCTATGAGTTGATGCTTAAAAAAATCATGTCATGTTCAAATGTCAGTATTTTCCAGATCTCCTCCTGGTCTTCATACTCTTACATTCTCTCTGCCCTCCTTCCATGGTGTTCTCTTGAGCCTTGGGTGGGTAAAGATTGATAGAGACAACCCATCTAAAACTGAATACTTAGATTAACTTATGCTTGCCACTTTGACCAGTCATCAGCTTTTGAATTAACCACTTCCCACTGGAAAAAGAAACTAATCTGACCAAAGTTGAATACAGCACAGATTTGTGCTTATAAAGATAAAGGTTTGGAAGACAATTTGACAACATGACCATGTAGTAAAAATAATAGCGAGTTATCACGGCTATTTAACCAGTCTGTACCATTTGATTTTGATTAGCAGTTTTTCCTGAAGATACACATAATACAAAATGTTTGTTTATTCCAAGATTGTTCACTACATTATTATTTGTAATTTCAAAATATTAAAATTGAACACAATGTTCACATAAAACATAGCAGTTGGTTGAATCGAGGTGCAACCATGTATGGAATAGCACTATGCTGAAAAAAGAAATGAAAATTACTTACAAAAGACATTGAGCGATCTCTAGGATATACCGCTAGGTTAAAAAAGTAAAGGGCAAAACATTATGCATAACATGTTAGCTTCCTATAAGAACGTTATGAGAAGAAACCTCTCAAACATTAAGCGTATTGCACCATGTCTGTGATTAAAACATAAAGTGTTTGTGTCTGATTAGCCAAATCAGTCAAACCGAATAAAAAATTTATAACTACATCAATGGCATGGATATTCATAAGTGGTAAAATTGTCCCTTCTAATCACTAATAAATGCTGAGATGGTGCTTCTGTTCATTTACACACTGAAAATAATGAGGCATTGCCTTAGTAGTAACGAAGCTCAAAATCCATGACTATGTTCCTTTCTGTAAATGAAATATTGGAGTGGATGAATATATTTGTTGGTCTATCTGCCTGTTTTCCTTTTCATCTGTCTGTCTGTCTGTCTATGTAGATAAATGTCATAGAGGATTAACCACTGATAAACAATCTAAAGGCATCTTGAATCAATACTTTTCATAACACAACAGTGTTTCAATAAAAAACAATAGGACCTCTCTAAAGTATGAAAATAACTAATTAGTAAAAACTGACTTTATTTCATAATGATTAGCAAATATCCAAGAACTAGACAAATTATTAATGCAAATTTGAAATTCATGGTAATACATTAAAGAGTCTGTTAAAAAGTCTTCCTTGAAAAGTTTATCTTTATATTTGCACCTTGCTTATTTTCACAACTAGTATATTAAGAAGAAATAAAAATATTAGAGTCCACTTTCCAAACCAGGTTAAGAATTTTGAGGAGAAATAGAGACTCCAGATGTCTGCTAACATTGATGGTGAAGATGAGATTAGGAGGTAGACTTGATTCCTGACTATAGCACTATTCTTCTCAGTATCTTTCTATACAGGATACCTTAGCCTCATGGCTGGTGAGGACCTGAGCCTTTAGGCTTACGTTAGCTGTTTTATGTAACAGTCTTCAGTGACTGCTCTTGTTTTTGATGGGTTTTCTTGTTTTATCCTATTGGAGGAATAAAACAATCAGTGGAGACAGTCCTGAGGGCTATAGCTCACTCTATTTAACATGAACTGGAGACACAGAGCTCCTTATTTATTTAATTCAGCTAATTTTTACAAAAAGGACTGAGTGTCACCCCAATAAAAAATCTTATTATATGCATACACTTCTGTTTATTGGATAAGGTTTATGAAAAGGATGAATTTATCTTTAAACAGAGACTTTTTGCTCGGGAATGTTTTCTTTTTCTAAAACTTCCAAAATAATAAAGTATCTGGCTAGTGTTGCTAATTCAATATATCATTATAATACCTTAATTCTTACTTTAAAATATATACTCTAGAATTTTGTATCTAGAAGTCAATTTTCTTTTTATGATTCTCCAGGTAAAATAATCTCTAATAGTCTATGAATTTAAAGTGGATCCAATTCCAATTTGTCATTTAGCTGTCAAAGATTTCCACAGATATAACTGGTTATGTGAGAGGTTGTCTGTATGCTAAACTCCATTTCTACCTTGAGAAGCTGAAAAACAAATATTTTGAATGATTGCTTCTGCTTAAGAAGAATTATATTTGTGAAAGTATTTTCTTTCCCAAATATTTTAGATGCTTTTGTTTCTATGTAGTTAGAGTTGTACTGAGAGAAACCTGAATACAAATATTTACTGTTAAGTACACACTAGATTTCAGTAATTTTGTATTTTGTTTCCCTATTGATTTCTCGGGTCCCACTAAGTGAGGTGACATCTGATTCTGAATAGATGCTGTCTAAGTGCCTTGCCTATTGCAGACCCCTCAGGTGTTTTCTCCTTTTGCAAGGACTCCTCACTCCCTGCTGTAGACTTGCTGATAGACTACGATGCTATCACTTATCACGGGTTCCACCTGTTCCTAACGAGAACACTGAGACATGGAATACAGTCACAAAAAATACAGACGTAAATAGAGAAAAACAGACAAACATTCCTAATTTCAAATACTAAAAAGAGGCTTCCTTGCTTGGAATAGCGTGTGAGTGTCATAAAATACAAAGAGATCTTTTGATTCAACCAGCTCTTCATTTAAAATCTTAGCCTGAAAAGGTCCATGCTTTTTACTCCTCTGAACACCACCTCCTTCTCCTATATTTTTTATCAATTGTCAAAAAAGTAGATTTTATCAGATATAATATTCATAACTGCAGCCATTAGTTTTAAATAATTTGAGCATCTAGGCAAAGAAGATCTTAACTTTCCAAATCATGCCCCATCCAGGAGTGGAATAAACACCAATCCTTTGGTTGCTCTATCATAAAATCTGGAGCAATAGGTGCCCTGATATTTCACCCAGGGAAACATTAGGATTAGGAAAAATGTGCAATAAATTGTAGAGAAAAATTTTGATGATAGGTCTTTACTCTTTGGTATATAATGTTTTTAAAAAAATGGTACCAAAGAGGTTAATTCTGTTGGTTTGTTGAGATTGTAAGGGTAAAATTCATATGTAAAATATATTTTTCTGATAATTGATACATTTTATCATTTATAAAGACTAAAGTCAAAGGGGAAAGTAGAAAAAAATAGAGTTCTCATATTTAATAAACAATTCCAGAATAAATAATCGAAGATAAATCCTCACAGTAGAGTTTATTTAAGCTAAACTTAAAGGCAAATTTATGTTACATTTAATTTAAAAATGCTCAGTAACCTTGAATACTTGAGGTTTTTTTTCCCTCACTTTAACACTGATGAGTCAATCAAAAGGGACATGTGATTCTAGTGAGTGTAAAAAGCCAAGGTTCTTCCTGACTCAGAAAATGACAGGAGAAGCATCACATTTGCGTCACTTGTCTCACTCTGCAGTCACACCAAGTTCTGCCTGCTTAGCTGGCTGCTCTTCTCACAAAGAGATTCTGAACTCAGTGTTAACAAATCTTTGAAAATGGACAGTGAACTTGCCCCCTCACTTTATCTCTCTAAATGAGAGATAAAATCGCTCTGTTTTCCAAAACTGTTAGCTCTACAAACAGTTACCAAATAGTAATCTATAAAAAAAGGGGAAAATCCTATTTGTAAGATATAAAGAGAGAGACTTGTAAAAAATATGACAAACCATGTAATCATGTATTTAACATTAATGTATCATGAAAAATGTTTCCCCGCCATAAATAATCTCTTAGTTTCCAGATTTCTGCCTTTTTGTCTTCATTCACATCTCAGCAGCCAAGTTCTTTTGGACTTGATGTTGCTTGTCTAGTACACAATACATCATATATACTGATGTCTTCCACTGAACAATATGTGTAGCTGATGTATGTTAGACTTTCTGAACTGATTTTAGTAAACTTGAGTATCATGCTGTTTTGTTAATATTGCTTTTATTACTTTTGTTTGCTTACTATAGTATATTGTCAGCCTATGTCCAAGCTCAATGATTTTTCTTCATTCTATGTACTCTACAGATCAGCCCATGAAAGTCACCCTCCAATTTCTGTTACTATACTCTTTGATTAAATATTTTCTGTCAATTCTGTGTCACTATTTCTACCTGCCTGCTAACATTACTAGTTGGTTGTTTTGAGTTGTTTTTCTTTCCTTTTAAGTCTTTTTTATTTTATTTTTATTTTTTTTTATTTAATCATAGTCATTTTAAACTTTGTTTGCTACTATCATATTAGAATTGGGTTATAATTTTTTTGTACCAGAGTATTTTTTCTCCTTTTTCCTGCTATGAAATTTGGTTGAAATTCATATTGGGTGTTAGGCACTGAGGTACACGGGCCTGTCAGATAAGGGTTTATTTTGCAGCTGTAGTTGACAATGATTCCAGTTCCTACATTGTCTTCTACTGCATCTTCACTTATCTTCTCTAAACACTCTTCTTCAGAATTTGTGTTGTGCAGTTCTTTCAGTTGAACACCATGATTCTCCTGGAGTTCAGCTTACATGGCGATTATAGGTGGGAGAGAGTTGTTTTCGAATATAATAAGTCTGTCTTTTGGTTATCATGAATCTCTGGGTTGTGATCTTCAAAAACGTCTCTCTGTTATCAAAGCATTTTGGCCTTCTTGCATTAGACAAGAAATAAGGATGAGGAGAAGTGAAGGTAAGTCTCTAGCAAAAGTCTTTAATATGTGCATAACATTTATTATGAAGAATTTGTAAACATATTTCTAATGCCAATTCTACACCTTACAGGGATCTCTTCTGAATTGTTATAAAGAATTTCTTGCTCCCAAGTGGAGTGGTTTGTTGTATAATACGACTCTACGAAATGGTCCATGTTATGCTTTCAGCTTTGAGAGTTTTAAACTGGCATCATCTTATGGATTTGGCTCTGGATGCCCATCAAAGCACCACTTCCATGACCTTAGCACTTGCTTCCCAAACATGGCCTCTGCTCCATAGACTGTTTTCACTGTAAATCTATCTATCCATCTCCAGATTGGTAACAGTTTTCCAAACCTCAGTCCTCTGGTGGATTCTATAAAAAGTTGCTGATGTTCAAGGTGTTCAATCTTTTCTTATTATAAGGACAAAATGGCAGTTTCAAATCTCATTACAGTGTCAGAGTTAAAGCTGAGGGTGAAACATTTTACTTTTTAACTATTAGTGCAGCTTCAGGCTAAATTTGCCAATACTGGTAGTGTATGATAAACTGATGGCTGTGGGGAGTGGGAAAATGAGCATCATCATCTTCATCATACAAACTTTGTAAAAGGAAAGAGCTGTAATGTGGCTGTTTCCTAAATTGGCATAGAATGATGAGATGGGGAAAATAAGTTAGAATAGCTCCATTTGTATCATTTCATCTTTTCTTAAGGAGCCTTCAACTCCTGTAAGAGCAAGCTGGTAAAAAAAAAAAAAAAAAAAAAAGAGAGAGAGAGGCTTAAAGGTGGTGATTCCACCTAAAGGAATTCCATAAAATAAAAAGCATAGATGTGTTTTTCATCAAAAGGAAAATATAGTTCTCTTTCTTTAATGTACATTTCTAGACTTAACTCCTGTATCTTTGATAGATTATGAACAAGAGTGTTAAGATTAAGCAATATGAAAAATAATTGTCCTCTTAACATAAGATTCAGAGAACTAGTTATTTCATGCAAAAATAAAGTTGGAGTGCCACTCCAAGCCATATATTAAAGCAAGTTCAAAATAGATAGATGAAATAAATACGATAGCAAAACTATCAAAGTCCTAGAAGAAAATGAAGCCTTCACAAGAGGGGCTACTAAGTTTCTAAAGAGGAACTCTGGGTCCACATGCTGCTTTTATTGTTAAGCGGAAACAAAAACATCTACTGTGCTTAAATATGCTTCTCTCCAAAACTTGACTCATATTGTTGATCATCTCACCTGTAGTTCTTCCCTTGATGCGAATCAAATGTATGGCATTTGCAGCTTCCTTGTTGCTACCATGCCTGGTCCCTTTTTGTCAATTCTGCTCAAATATGAAGTCTTCTGACAGCCACCTCTCTGCTCATGTGCTTGCTTGCAGACCAACTTTGTTTTCTTGAACTTTTAAAGAAGTCTCAATTGCGTATGTCATAGTCATCTGGCATAATTCATAAGTCAAAGACAGAATCATCACAGAGAAATTCTTTGAGGTTTCATCTGTGTGATTCCCACTTCTAAAGAGCTAGAGAAAAAGACATTCCAAATACAAAGTAAACAATGATTTCTACATTATGACAATGTTCCAGGCATGCCAGGCTGGTTTGATGTTAAACAATCAATATAACCCAACCCACCAACAAATTATAAAAGAAAATTAACATGGATATATCAACTGATAATCAGGTGTTACATAATCTAACACACATCTACAAGTAAAGAGGAAAATAAAACTCTAAGCAACCTAAGAATAAGTGATTGCCTTAATTTGTTGAATAATATCTGTAACAATAATCACAATATATATGCATATATATCTAAATAATATATTCAAATAAATATTTTTTGTGCTAAATGACAGTAGTATACTTTTCCAGCTTTAGTAGAGAAAAGATCTTCATCATCTTCTTGAACAGACAATTTTTATTTGGAAACTAAAACACACTACCAAATATTATTTTCATTTTTTTAGAAATAACAGTTGATAGTTTTGTTGTTGACATGATTTCTGAACGGGATCTGCAAATATCTGATCTTGTTTGTGGGTTTATTTTTTCTAAATGTTTTCAATATTTCTTTCTCAATTATTTTCAACAAATTGTTTCCTTTTTGAAGTTACTTAAAGCTGTTTGAAATTCTTTTTCTGTGAAAGCAGAATTTTGATAAAATTAAGAAAATTGTCTATTACAACTCTTCAGACTTCTAAGTGTATTTCCATAACATATTTAAATCAGTTTTGACCTTTTGCTTTACAATAGGCCTCTCATGTTACTTTAAATTTTTTTCTGTTTGTGCTATATTTTAAAAAAAAAATTCATGTTCTTGAGACTTCTTTAGGCTCATTGACACCTTATATTGTTTTAACAAATATTGATAGAGTAAATGGAAATTTTATATTTATGTTAAATGTTATGTTAAAACTTATCTCCAGAATTCAATGTATTACTCTTTGTAACTTACTCCCTTCATTATTTGCCTGTTTTTCTCTTATTTCTGGAATGTATGGAAATACACTCTCTCTGCCAATTTCTATCTGTTTCTAATGAGTGTTAATTGTAGAGATGGTTTTCATTTGCTTTTGTCTGTTTGTTTTGTTTTTTAATCTCTGCTAAATTTTTACTAGACGCTTGATGGTTTCAGTGTATCCTGTTGATTGCTACACTGTTCGAGATTACTGTAAAAAGCTTTATTTAGCTCAATTAACATCTCCTAAAGCAAAGATTCTTAATATTCTCTTTAAGAATACATAAGCTGCATCAACATAGCTTTTATTTTAAAGATAGATTTATTCCACACCCAATGCTGAGTTTTCTCAGCCTCTACTCAAAGCAGTAGAAGGACATCCATCTTTCAGTTTTTTCAAAGGATAGATTGAGAAGTTCCCAGACATGAACATCTCAGGATGTTGAAGTAAAGTGGCAGTTTTCTTTTATAAGATGAACACACTTTCCCACTTACTTTAATCTCCTCTAGATTATGTAAACTTCCACAGGATATTGTCAATGCTCTAAGTTAAGTACCTGCTTCCCTGCATCAGTTTGAAAGGAATGACAAAGAAGAGTTCATACATGTGTAGATGAATTGCTAAATGGTCTTATTAAATAAAAACCTGGAACCAGATATAGGGGTGAAAACCTGAGAGATCAGAGGAATAGGGAAAGCCACAAGCTGACCTCACCTCACCAGCACATCAGTCTCCAAAGAGACCTACTTCGTGTATACCCACATGTACATGCCTTGCTGTTCTGCCATCTGATTTGTTCTCTCTGTCCAGCTACATCACTTCCTCTCCTGCCCAGCTTTGTTACTTCCGGCCTGTCTGAACAGACCGCTAGACCTCTCTGGTTAACTAGTGTTGGAATTTAAGGTGTGTGCCACCACGCCTGGCACTGATCTCAGTGTGGCCTTGAACTCACAGAGATCAAGACAGATCCCTACCTCCAGAATGGTAGGATTAAAGGCGTGTACCACCATTGCCTGACTTCTATGTTTAATATAGTGGCTGGCTTTTTCCTCTGATCTCCAGGCAAGCTTTATTTATTAAAGCACAAATAAAATATCACCACATACATGTGGGGAAACATTGCAATTATTAAAAAGTGTTTTGGACCTTGATTGGTTGCATCCAGAGAAGCAGACCTATCTATGGATATGAAATGCCAGTGGTAAATCCTCTCCACTCTGCTCTGACTGAAGGGAACCTGCTTCCTCCTGATCTCTCAGCTCTCTGAGACTCTTATTCTGATGCATTATTAACTATCTTTTTTCCTGTAATTGTTCCTTGCCAACCTCATGAAGTTTGACCATCCCCAGAATAGAATAATGTTCAGCAAAAACCATGCTGCACTTTCTCTGTTTTCTCCTGATACACCAGTGCTCTGTCTTATGAGTCTTAGAAACTTTCTTTGAAAAATCTCCTCCCTGGAACTCAGACTTCCCCTTTGGCTTGTTTTCTACCCCCTTAGACTGGCAAAAATTTCCTGTCAAACATGAACATGGGCGTGAGACTGACTTATTGTCCTCTTGGAGTTACCAATTAAAACTAAGCTACAAAGTAGTAATTTTTCATGAGTGAAGACAGTTTTTGTCAAAATGTAGAACCTAGTTTCTTAAAATCTTTTTGATTGTTAACCAAAATGATTCCTGGAATTTGAGGTTTGGTAGTTTAGAACTGATAACAACTTTTCTTTATGGGCCAGAAGAAAACAATCTTAATAATATATATATTCATAAGAATGAAAGCAATCTCAGTTCTGTAGTTGGAAATTAAGATGTTTTAGTTTTAGTTAGTTTGTTTTAGCTTGGGTTTCATGTAGTGGAGACAGGCTTCAAGCTTATTATGTGAGCTTGGTCCTCCTGCATCTACCTCCCAAGCCCTGGGATGCCAGGCATGCACCAGTAAGCTTTTCTGGAGATGGGGAATCCAGGGCTGAGTGTATGTTAGGCAAGCCCTTTCCCCACTAATCTATAATGTGAACTGATATCTTGAAATCATTATAGTCTCACAATCTCACTATTAACTTCACAAAAATGTATTTAAAAAGATAACTTTAAAGCCTTTCATGAATTCTATCACTTATAACACTTTGTAGATAAAAAGCTGAGACATATAAAGGTAAAGAAAATATCCATTATGATTACTATACAAGGTGGCCAAGAAATATTTCTCAGGACTGAAAAACTTATGGCAAATCATTTTCTTATCTGTCAAGCAAATAGTAATTATGTGTGTTCTATAAAGCAAACTTTTAAAACAATTTTATTACATGTCTTTATTTATTGATATGTGTGTGTGTTCATGTGCACACATGCATGTGTGTGATGTGTGCTTGTGCCTACGTGCCAAGGTACACAAGGAGAGGTTTCCCCTTCTGCCATATGGATCTTACATTAAACTCCAATGGTCAGGCTCCTCAGAAAACACCTTTACTTGCCAGAACATCTTACTGGCCTAAGGCAAAGTTTTTACTAATGATAAATCATTTCAGTCTTAGATTCATATTTGCTTTCATCCATTGCTTTTCCTCGGCTCCCATAAAAGTGGTTTAAATTATTATTGTTTTTACTATTTCTGAAAATTGTCTCATGTTTTGTGACTATTCCCAGTAAGAAAATCAGTTGAATGGGATTACACATTCTCCCTCTATTACTTTTTGGAGATCAACCACACATGCTCTTATTTTTTTAAATATTAGTAGTCTCTACAGGGATCCTTACTTTTAATGAAGTAGCTAATAATTCTACCTAATTGAGAAGAAAGGGTTAGTTACATAAACAGTAAATCACATTTTCTTTTTTTGATCAGCGGTGGAAGCCAGGAATTTAAATACACATATTTTCTCAGACTCTGCCCGGCCACGTGCTGTTCAACATGGACAAGCAAGCGTGAATAAAAGCAGGGCTGTTCCTATGAAAAATTCTGAAAAGTAAAACACAGCCTAAAGTATTTAAATCTTTTCTTATATTACACTTACTTTTTAATTGAAAATAGGTTCTTATCCCATACAATACATCTGAGCCAGTTTCCACTCCCCCCACTCCTCCTGGCTCCACCCCCCACACACTCACACTCTCTCTCCAGATCTACTCCCCCTCTTTTTCCTCTTAGAAAAGAACAGGCCTCTAAGAGACCACTGCCAGCAGAATACAAGATACGATAATACAAAAAAGCTCACATATCGAGGCTAGACAAGACAATACAATAAGAGTCCCAGGAGCAGGCACAACAGTCCGAAATACACTGGCTCCCACTGTTAGGAGTCTCACAGAAACACCAAGCTAACAACCACAAAAGATATGCAGAGGACCTGGTGCAGACCCGCGTAGACCAAACGCCTTCAGTCTCTGTGAGCCCATTTGAGACCTGCTTGGTTGATTTGGTGGTTCGTGTTCTCCTGGAGCCCCGCAACCACACTGACTCCTATGGTATTTCTTCCCCTTCCTCTTTGGAGTTCCCTGATGTCTGAGTGAGAGACCCGATGAGGACCTCCAACGAAGACTCTCTCTTCATAATGTCTGGCCTTGGGGCTCTGTGCCCACTCTCATCTGCTGCCAGCAGAAGCTTCTCAGGTGACAATTGGACAAGGCACTAATCTATGAGTACAGCAGAATATCACTAGAAATCATTTCCGAGATTTCTTTTTTGCCAGTTGTGTTTGATTCAGCCCTAGGTCTCTGGGCTATCCAGTGTCCAGTTCCCCGACACCCAGGCAGTGGAGGGCATGGTTCCCTGTTGTGGTGTGGGGCTCAAGTTAAATGAAACATTGGTTGGCCACTCCCACATGTTCTACACCATTGTTGCTTCAGCACATCTTGTAGGTAAAAAGACTGTAGGCAGAGGGTTTTATGACTGGGTTGTTTTCTAGGTGTCTCTTTTTGTAGCCTGCAAATTACCTTCTTTGGCTAAAGAGACCAGAATGTAGGGGTGACAGCTATTGTGAAGGGTATTGTTTCCGTGAAGCCCACTTGGTCATTTTGGATGATCTTTTTGATGTGTTCTTTGATTTGGTCTTCAAGTATTTTAATATTTTCATGAGGAAAATTTGTCTGTAATTCTCTTTCTTGACTGGATCTTCTTGTAGCTTGGTTTTCAAGGTAATTGTGTCCTCAAAAAATGAATTGGGCAATGTTTCTTTTGTTTCCATTTTTGTGGAATAATTTGAAGAGTATTGGCATTAACTCTTTGAAAGTCTGGTAGAATTCTGCTTTTTTTTTTTTTTTTTTTTTTTTTAGTTTTTCGAGACAGGGTTTCTCTGTGTAGCTTTGCGCCTCTCCTGGAACTCACTTGGGAGCCCAGGCTGGCCTCGAACTCACAGAGATCCGCCTGGCTCTGCCTCCCGAGTGCTGGGATTAAAGGCATGCTCCACCACCGCCCAGCGTGGTTGGGAGACTTTTAATGACTGTTTTTATTTACTGGAGGATTATAGCTCTGTTAAAATCATTTATCTGATCTTGATTTGACTTTGCTAAGAGGTATTTATGGAGAAATTTATCCACTTCTTTTAATTTGGTAGAGTACAGTTTTTTAAAGTATGTCCTTACAATTCTCTGGATTTCCTAGGTTTCTGTTGTTATGTCCCACTTTTTGTTTCAGTTTTATTTATTTGAATATTCTTTCTGTGTCTTTTAGGTAGTTTGGATAAAGGTTTTTCTATCTTGTTGATTTTTTCAAAGAACCAATTCTTTTTTTAATTGATTCTTTATATTGTTCTTTTTGTTTCTATTTTATAGATTTTAGCTCTCAAATTCCTAATTTCTTACCATCTACTCTTCTTGGGTATGTCTGCTTCTTTTTGTTCTAAAGCTTTTAAGTGCATTGTTAGGTTGCTAGAATGAGATCTCTTCAATTATTTTATGTAGGCACTTAGTGTTTGTTTGTTCTTGGCTTTCTTTGAGGCATTTATTCCTCCAACTGTATGTGTTTTTCTGGATTTCTTTAAGAAAATCATTCAATTCCTAAATAAAAAATAATAATTTTATTATTGTTTGATTTTTGGATATTGGCTTCAAGTTTATAGAGGGACAATCACTGAAGGGCCATGAGATGACATTCATGGAGAAAATGTGGGAAAACTTTTAATTATTTTGCATACAGATAATGCAGCTAGATCCATTGACTCAGGGTCCTCCAGCAGGTGTAACTTCAGGTACTAATGTTATTTGAATGTCTAGCATGATTTAAATAATTATTTATCAATTATTAAGCCTTTTATCTTATTTTCAGTGAAATAAATTTACATATGCTTAGACTATCTCTGTCATGATTTCAGAGTGCCACATATAACAGAACTATGAAAATGTTTACTGTGGGAAAAATATAACACAGGTGTGCCTCATCATACCTGTGTATTATTAGGTTGGAAATGTTGAGTTCCCTGTCCTTATAGAATAAATAACAGTCACTGATATCAGTTAGAAATTATTTTTAAATATTTCAGCTAGACAGTCATGACTTTTTATTTTATTTAATTTTTTAAAGAAATTTAATTAAAATATGATTATAGCATTTAACCCCTTCCTTTCCTCTCCCTCCAGATCCTCATAAGTTCCCTCCATTCAACTCCTTCCATATTTTCTTATTATTATTTGATTATTATTATTATACATATATATGCATATTTATGCATAAATGTATAAATATAACCTGCTTAGACATTTTTGTTGTTTGGTGCATACAGTTTCAGAACTGACCCATTTTTATTAGATAATCAATTAGGAGGCTAATCCCTGGGAAAAGCTAATTTTCCCTCTCTTTAGAAACATTAGATTTTCTTGGTTCCATGTTAGCAAGTCTATTGATATTGCCACTGCTTAGGTGTTGTCTATGTAGCTTAGGAAATCATGCCACTTGGGCTCACAATGGTCCCTACAAGAACAATAAACTAACAAACATCCCAGTACCAAGCACAACTAATCTTTTGTATGGTTGGTCAGGGTAGTCCAAGTGACCTTTAAAATAATTTAGACCATTGCTGTTGCCCTTCAGAGGCTGGAGATAAGCCCCCATGGCAGAAGTCACCTCACACACAGAACACAAGATTCAGACTATTTGGGCTGGATCTAACCTGGGAGCCTCCTTCCTGCGGTCTAGCTTCCTTGGTACCAGAAAATGCTATGCAAGGGAAACAGTTAAGAGTCCTATCCCTTTGCAACCTCTATGAACTATAACATTGACTGCCATGGCAAAATATTTTTAAAAGTGCAGTAAGTGGCATATATCTATGGTGGTAAACACAGCTGTCTAAGTGGACTTAAGGCTCACAAAACAGGAGTAAAATCATGTCTGATACTAGAAACCTAGCCAACTCTCCATAGCTAATGACGTCATGGATCTTAGAAAAGAATCTACCACCTCTTCTTTGCTATACCAGTATAATTCCTAAGGCCATTCTAAATCGAAACTTTTTTTTTTTTATAGCAGGTGGAGACCATCATAGGAAATGACAACCGAACACAATGAAGACACTAAAGGGTTGTGGGTCATCTAGACCAATGGATCAAACTACAACATTTCTCCTACATCAATGACTTAGGAAACATTACGAAACAGGGTGTGGAGAAACTGTAAGAGCCAGAATACCAGGATGTCTAGTATGAAAGTTTCTATGGGAATGGCTACATAAATAGTCAATATATATATTGGATTTTTCAAGATAGGATTTGTTATATGGCCCTGGCTGTCCCTGGAATTCATTCTGTGGAACAGGCTGGCCTTGAACAGAGATCTGCCTGCCTCTGCATCCAGCGTGCTGGGATTAAAGGTATGTATTACCACCACCCTGCTAGTCAAAACATTTTAATTTTAAACATCTGAAATGGATTTAGTGCTATGCTGTTCTTTCATTTTTCTTTCCTTTATTGTTTCTTTTTATATTTGAGTTAACAAATAAAGAACTCTTCCTTAGAGCTAAGATGTCTCAGATAGTATAGTGCCTACCATGCAAGCATAAGGACTTGAGTTCAGATGTCTGCACCTATGTGTAAAAACTGGTTGTGATCATTTATGTCTGTAACCCTAGCACAGGCAAAAAAGGAGAAAAGCAGATACCAGGAGCTCACTGGCCAGCGAGTATTGCCAATGGATGAGCTCCAGATTCAACTGAGAAGCCTCAAAGGATAAAAAGGAGATGTATCAAGGAAGAACCACAAACATACAAACAGATGCACATGCAAGTGGATACAATACACACACATATAAATAAATAAATAGATAGATAATAGATAGATGATAAATAAATATTCTCCTATACCATACTTTTTTCCCCCTAGATTCAGAGAATGGAAAACCATGGAAAAGGGAAGAGATTGTAAGAGTTAGAGACAAGGAAGGACTGAAGTGAAACATTGTCTTCTGGCCTTGATGGATGCACTTTTGAATTCACCATAGCTATGGTTGCCTGGCCAAGATCAAGACAGTCAACATTCCAATACAATGTGGGGAAGGGAATCACAAAGACCCATCTCTAGCTGAGAATCTGTTAAGAGTTGATGGCTGCTAGGTGATAGTGTCCATTTTCTCCAGAGCTGTGGTGTAGCATGAATCTTAAAGGTACTTATTAATAAAATCAAACCTGGGGCCAGTTATTGGGGTGAAATGCTGGATGGTCAGAGAGACAGAACAAGCCACAGCTAACCTCACCTGGCCAACCTCTCAGCTGCTCTTGTTTCCTCAGACTGGAAGCCTCTGTGTCCTCATATCCGAATGGCTCTCAGCTGAACTATGCTGCTAGAAGCCTGAAAGCTTAACCAGCCAAATGCTTCTAGTTTCTGGTTCTCATGCCTTATATACCTTTCTGCCTTCTACCACCACTCCCTGGGATTAAAGGCTTGCTTTCTGGGATTAAAGGCGTGTGTCACCATGCCTGGTTGTTTCCAATGTGGCCTTGAACTCACAGAGATTCAGAGGGATTTCTGTCTCTGGAATGCTAGGATTAAAGGTGTGAGTGCCACCATTTTCTAGCTTCTGTATCTAGTGGCTGTCTGTTCTCTGACCCCAGATAAATTTATTAGGGTACATAATATTTCGGGGAATACAATACCACCACACTGTGGGCTCTTGATCAAGGTCTGTCACACTCATGCATGCACTGACAACACTAATTGAACTCAACAAGTCATTAAAAAAGAGGAAATGAAGTGGAGAGAGGGATATGTGAGAAATGTTTTAGAAGTTTGGAGAATAGAGGGGTGAATATAACTGAATATCTTGTCAAATAATAAATAAAAAAACATATTAATAATAAAATGAGGGTGTTTCTTGTTTTATTCTCCATGAAGTACTGCATAAGAGACTGGTAATTACTCTCACACTCTAGTCTTTAGTAATCTACTAGAAATCCCTGTTAGAACATGCTGTGGGATGTCTTGTATGCTGTGAAAATGTATTGCTATGATTGATTGATAAATAGAACACTGATTGGCCAATAGCCAGGCAGGAAGTATAGTGTAGGCAAGACAAGCAGAGAGGAGAATGCTGGGTAGAAGAAGGCTGAGTCAGGAGATGTAGCCAGCCACCTTGAGGATAAGCATGATGTAAGATATCGATAAGCTATGAGCCACATAGCAAGGTATAGATTTATAGAAATGGTTAATTTAAGATATAAGAACAGATAGCAAGAAGCCTGCCATGGCTATACAGTTTATAAATTATATGTCTCTGTGTGTTTACTTGGGGGACGCTAGTGGGAGAGATTTGTCCTGACCATAGGCCAGGCAGGACCAGGAAAACTGCAGCTACAAGAACATTTTAGATTCCAATCTAGACTTTGGTATATACTAGCTACACGATCTGAGAAAATGATTAAATTTTGTAAAATCTTGATTTATTCTTCTTTAAAATGCTGACCAAATACATCTACATCCTACAGTTCTGAAACATGCATTCGATGTCTGGAACACACTATGTCTCAGTACATGATCACTATTGATAGTTTTAGTGTTAATTATTAGCCAGCAGCTTAAGTTGTGGTAGTCTGATGAAATTACTCTCTTAATATATATTAATCATCTTAGTCAGCTTGCACAGAATTAAGTTAACACACAAAAGTGGGGTCATTACATATTGAGGCTTAACTACATTTGTTTAGCACATTGTGAAATGAATTCCAAATAGCATGATCCATATGATATTACAATATATAAATGACAAATTTCTAGCATACAAGGTTTTGGACCATAGAGATAGCCTCTGGTTCTGATGTAGTATATATAAACTTAATTTCCATGAACTTTGGGGCAGACCATAGGATCAAGCCAATTGAGGCACTGCAAAATGAATCCTTGGGTTATCTTGTTATAAACAAGAATAGAAAAGGAAGAGTACTGATGTTAAAAAAGAGGCACGTCCCTGAAAAAGTCTGTTGTCCTCTTGGGTTTTAGTAGTTTCCTGGGGCAACCATAACATAATACTGGTACATGGGTGGGCTGAACAACAGAAATTCACTTTCTCATGATTTGGGTGGCTAAAAGTCTTGTGATTAAGTTTCCAGTATGGTAGATATCTCTAAGGCCTCTTTCCTCAGCCTGTAGACAGCTGTGTCCTCATTCATGCTCCACATGGTCTTCTTCATGTGCACATCTATATCCTCACCAGCTCTTCTTGTAGGGGTTAGGGCATTCTCCATCAACTACATTTTAGTTTAAGTACTTTGAGTGTGTGTGTGTGTGTGTGTGTGTGTGTGTGTGTGTGTGTGTGTGTTTATGAGTGTAGATTATGAACATGTATGTGGAGGTCAGAGGTTAACCTTGCTTCTTAAAATCTTACCCATTTTTTTTTTTTTGGTTTTTTTGAGTCAGGGTTTTTCCGTGTAGTTTTGGTGCCTGTCCTGAATCTTGCTTCAAATTCACAGAGATCTGCCTGGCTCTGCCTCCCACGTGCTGGGATTTTAAAAATAATATCTTTCACTGAACTTGGAGCTTGTGGGTCTGTCTAAGCTGACCAGCCAGCAAGCTCCAAGCATCTCCTGGTGTCTACCTACCATTGCCTCTTCAGCAATGGGTTAACAGACTTGTGTCACCAAGCCTAGCTTTTTTTTTTTTTTTTTTTTAATGTGAGGTCTGAAGATTGAACTGAGGTCTTCTTCATGCATGCGTAGCAAGCACTTCAACAACCATGCCATCTTTCTAGGTCTTCTCTCAAATATCCTTTTAGGGATTTTATCTCTAAGTAAGGTCACATCCTGGGGTGAAAATGTAGGTGGGATATCAATATTTAAATTTGTGCAAAGACATAATTTAGGAATAATATGTGATTTGCTTCATTATGAAACCATGACTATAGGATGGATCATTCTCTAACTCTGTACAGGTATTCCTTGGCTTATGATGAATTACACCCAATAAATCCATTAGAACTTCAGAATGGCATAAGTTAATATAGTATAATATAATTATGAGTGAAGCCTAGAAATATAGTATACTGAGGCACCTTGGAGGCAGATCTTTAGCATCACATGATAGGGAATGGGTGCATTACCCAGAACCACCAATACATGTAACCTGCCCAAGAATGATCAAGTTTCAAAGTAAAGCTGCTACTGAGTATACCATGGTTTCATGCCACTCTCATGGGAAAAAAAGCAGAAATGAAACCACCATTATAAGTTGGAGACCACCTCCATTGAACTTCCATTGATCCATAAAGCAAAACACTTGAATCAATATGCATATATATTTAGTAGAAACATATTAATTCAAATGTTATTCTCATTGTAAAAAATAAGGCAATGACAGTGTATTCTTCATGGGTTTGTTTTGAAAGTGTCTCATAGTTTATTTAAAAACTAAGCAAATGAGTTTAGTTTTCCATTGTTTGGAAAACAGTCTATCCCCCAAACCAGGTCAGAAAAGCAATGTTGTTCTCGTAGTTAGAAACACACACGTCTTTGAAGCCTATGTAAGGTAAGATAGTTGAATACATTATTAGATGTGTTTCTAGATTTTAATCTATCATTGGTTCTCTTGGAATTAAAGGCTAAGATTTAAAAACCTAAATCCCCAAGCTTGCTGCTGTCCTTACATATTTTGCTTAATTACCTTTCTCCTTTGGTTGCACCTCTGAAATTACAATTTTAGTGAATTCTTATTCATCAAAGTTATAATTAGCTGATTCATAGCAGAGTGTTTTTAACTGACAAAGGTATTGATGGTAGTGGGCTGTGTGCCTGCATTGAGAACATATAAGGAAGAGACTGAAAGGACAATATTTATTTTCCTTGTCTAATGTGCCATAGTGTTTCAACAATTGCAGTGTTAGGGAGAGAAAGGAGCAATGTCTGAGGGGTGCAGGGAACTGTTCCCCAGAGGCGCAGTGGGAAGAGCACATGATAACTTTCAGAGAGGCATTTGAATAGTTGTGAGATTTTTCTTTAATGTCCGCACAGTTGTAACACAAATTAGGTGAAAGGAATAAAGCATATTGTAGTACTCTAGAGTGCTTGCACCTATTTTCTTAGCATGCATTTTTTTCTGAAAGTCTCTTCCTCTAGGAGATACTATGCATAATTATGTGTACATATTTATTACGCAGGAATATTGGCTCTACAGGGTTTCACATCAGCTGGTGATACTCACAGCACACACCACTGCTCATTTCTGCTTTTTATTCCTTGTTTTGTTATTTCCTGTGGTTTATGTTGTTTTCAGTAGATGAATTAGAAAAATCTTAGAAAATTGGTTACTGAAAATTGGAATGGGAAACACTGAGATCTCTTCTGAACCCCTCCTTTCAGTGTTTATCATAAAGCACACTTCTGGGTGCTCGCTTGATTTACATTTAGCAATGTCTAAGTGCAAATGGTAATGACACAGCAAAGTAAGCGGGGCTGTGTGCAATTGCTTCCCGCCTTTCCTCAATTGCATGGCAATCCCATAGATTCCAATCTTGACAGGTCGCATAATTAGAAAATTCTCTTTGTCTTATTAAATGTGACTCCTGAATAGAATTCACTCCATTGCCAGCAAAGAACAGAAAATATACTTCAAATCTAAAATGGGAAATCAAGGGGGACTGTTTTATTTTTATCTGTCTTTGTGCAAGCGACATTATTATCAAAGGATATTGTAATGCTGAAAATGTGCTTTGGGGATTTAAATCAAGCATTAGCCTGGAAAGCAAGAAGTGCTGTAGGGCCCATGCAATATATTTTCTCATTAATCTGATTGAAAGATTATCCTTCCTATAGCTATGAAAAGTCTAATACTCATATATCCATCTTCTCGGCTAGTAAAATTCAGCTTTGTGCAAAGTCATTGTCTCTCCTGTTGGGGATCTAACACTTTTTTTCTCTCAGCATAAGTCCATCTATATTAAAATAAATTCAGAGCAGGCCGCCATTTCATGCACACATTGTGATTATTTCATAAGCTGCTGTGGAAAATGGAAGTATCAGCAAGCCATGCAGTTTCCTGGTAATGTAATGCTGTCATTACCTCAGTGGTCATGTGAAAAAGTTTAGCTGTACTGTCTTTGACAAATGTTCAGTGAGTCAAAACAGTGCATTTAAATGAAATGCAGATATGAATGAGCCATTACTGCAATCACAATTCCAGCTTCTAAATTGTCTTATATGAATATATACACTTTCTCTCTAGCCTGACATTTGTAATACATGACTAGCTCTGCATTTACTCTTCCACTCCGCCTCTTTTCTCAGCATCTTCCATCCCCGGATTCAGAATGGAGTATTGTGATCAGAAGCTGCATGCAGTAATTGAAGATGCTCCCGATGATTTCATGCAATCAGAGTGGCACATTATTTGTGATGAAAATGAACTAAAGGGACAAAGGGGATGTATAGATTGTCTTGCTATATATAGTCAGTGCCTTTACAAAGGGCTGGCAAATCTGTGTGAACAAGCCATGTCAAAAGAAAACCCCAGCCACTTGCATGCTTTTAAACACAAGAGACTAGCTAAAATCTTGTGTAACCTTAGTCATACCTTGCAGCGTATATGAATTTAAGTTTTAATGAAACCAAGGAAAATGTCTGAAATAGAAAGATTTCCATTCACAGCACTTTGTGTGCTGATACCATGAACAGTATACATGGCTCCAGTCATAACTGTCACAGAGATAATATTCTTTTATGCCTCAAGACACTGAGATGGTGCTGAAGATAACCAAAAGAAATAAGCTGCCACCATCACTAATCTGCAGCTTTGAAACACTATAGCTTTGCATGGTTAAGAGAAGGTAAAATCACCTAACCAGTGTAATAGAGAAACGTTTTAAAAGTGAACAGGGGCTGGAAGAATTAAAGCCTTTCATATTTATTTGTCATCCATATGCACTATGGGTCAAATCGTCTGTATCCTATTTTATGTGTTTATATATGACAATTGAAAATGCAAAATGAGCTGAAGCCTTTCCATTCCCCAAAGACATGTTTGCTAATGCAGTGAAATGAAAATCTAAGAAGCATTTGGTTCAGTGTTACCTTCAGAGGTTAACTTTGGCAATCTTAAGTGTGTCCTTATGGCTGGATTTGTAATGTGTGTAGCAGATTAGAGTGTATTATGATACTCAGATGCAACACCCAAGTAGTATAAAAAAATACTGTCTATATTTTTCTCATCCAATAAATATTGCTTGAGGGCTTTTTCCACGGTTAAAATTGAATTTTACATTTCCATTGAGTATGTGACTTATCAACTACACTCTGCACTTGCAATCCTGTTTAAAAAAACATACACACAAAAATCAACCAAAATTTGATGAACACTTTCTACAAAGTCAGAGTACCAGATCCATAAAAATAAAATAATCATTTTCATGACAAGGACTACATTTGGGGGTAAACATATATCCCTTCATACCACAGTAGAATTCATCTTTACTCATAAAAAAACAGCAATCCTTCCTTGTTGCTTTTAAGGAAAAAAGTAAATGAAAGCTAAAACTTAAAATAACAATAGTATTTATTCCTAGTTAAATATTTGTTTCTTAAAATCAGCTTCAAAATCTCTAGTCAGAAATCTTGCAATTGTAAATACAATTTGATGCCCAAGACTCAGGAAATCACATAGAAAAAAGTTAATACCCAACAGTATGAGAACTAGACCCCACAATGAGTCAATTTTTGGATTATCTGCTTTAAAAATGTGATAACTTTGCAGGGAAAAGAATAATTTTACTTGGAAATGTAGAGTAAGATATATTTATATATTTTTAATCGAACACAAGAACTATCAATACTAATCTGCTAATTTGTGCCCCCCAAAT